>NC_132801.1:17015591-17321424 GCF_048594095.1 Paramormyrops kingsleyae | reverse complement strand
CAGATAATTAACGTATTTTAACATTACTTGCATGATTACAGTTTCAGTCTTCTCACCACTTATCTTCATGAGGATCCGGGGGTCTACATCCTACACGGCACATACTCATACACACACAAAGACACCGCGAGAAATTTATAACCGCTAATTAGCCTAACTGGATGTCTTTGAGCCAGGATTATTATCCTTAAGTAAAACTATAAGAAAACATTTTCATAAACTAAAAAAAAAAAGACAAAATGTAAAAAAAACTACAAAAACACAACTATAAATATTGCTTCCGAAACTGGAATAAAATAAAAACAAACATTAAATACTTCTTGTTACCATTTTTTAATAATTTGGAATATGGGGCTGTGAGGCATGGGTTGAGCTGTATGGGGTGAGGGAGGGGTGAATTGGAATACTGCACTTCCTCAGTGCCTGCTGAGTAATCACGGTCTTTTTCCTTGCACAGGTGGCAGACATGAAGGGCACCACGTCGCTTGTAATTATTATTCTGAAAGAGTACAAGTCTGGCATCGAATCATCTGGCATTCTCCGCACTGCCATTATCCTCTCTCTCCCTCTGTCCTGCTTCAACAAGCAAAAGTTGCCTGCCAAGTAAAAGCAGTCTGGAGGGAGAAAAAGTGCATATTGTTCGCCACACAGCTATAATGTTCATAGTCATGTGTAATATATCAAACACAAACAGAAAGGCAGGCTTCCAGGAATGGATTAGGCATATGTGGCTTGTGGATGTATGGCCTTAATTTAGTTCAGTAACAGTCTGATGTTGTCTTGATAGTTATAAAGTCTAACAATTCACTTGTAAGCAATCTCAAAAGGGGATCAACTTAAATAGGAAACAAGTTATGTAAAAATCCATATACATCAAATTTACAAATATCGGTTGACTGTGTGCATAATGTTGCAATTCTGGAAAAGGAAACAAAGACCAAATTGGTCTATCTGGTCTACATATATTTTTTACCTTAAAACCTTACATTTTAAAAACGTTTAAAAAATTAGACAGTTTACCTCGGGGGCCCTACACAAGTGGAACGCCGAAACGGTGATAACTGCTCGAATACAACATTCTATTCTATGTCGATTCTGCCGACTATATTTTAAGTGTACAAGCAGGAAGCAGACAATTTACGCCATCTACTGTTGCATGTGCATAATGACATTTAAATTCTGCTTCTCGAATACAAGACGACCCGAGTTTTTAAATGCAGGTTTTTGAGAGAAAAACAAACTTATATTCGGGACAATACGGTATTTAATAATATTTCAGTGGTGTCAGCTAAGTATTAAGATGGATGAAAGGACCGGAATTAAGTTTCTCCCTTCTCCTGCCTAATGGTGAAAAAGTTCTAAGGTGTTGTCTTAAAAATATGACCATGTTCAATATTTATCCAACTTCCTATGTAAAAATAAGACTATATATATACTATAGTATGTAAATAAAATGAAACAATGAATGCAAAAACGGTACTCCCTGCTAACATTTTTTCGTTTTAGAGATGTTAACCGAATGTTGAAATTAAGGTATGGAAACGTTTAAAGTTTCCAGATTTCCTCATTTTCCTAGAAAAATTATGCCACTATACTACAACCACTTCTACAACTAAGACTGATAATATAAGAGCAAATGAAGGATATGGTAGAGCAGCGCGTAATACTGTCTGAATACTTAATTAGAAAGTCACGGGTTCAAGGCTAATCGGCGCATTTGCAGTATCACCTCAACGTGCTTTTAACGCAATTATATCGAAAAATATTGTTTTATAATAAAATACTATTTTATCATGCTGACGCCGACGGAACCTTTGTATAAAACGTGGAAATAGCGTTCCATTAATGGTACAATAAAAAGGTTCTCTGTCGACTTTGAGAAGACCTTGAAAAAACTTTAGCTGAAGTTAGCTGTTAGCTGGACTGAGTGTTCTGCAACTCTAAACATAATTGGATGATATATCATCTATGACTGCTTATTCAGTACAGGGTTATGCTGATCCTCTGGCGTATCCTTGGAAATGTTGCAAGACAAGGGACACACTGGGCAGGATGAAGGGGCAACCATCAAGCCTACAGCCCTGGAGCATGTGCCCCTACAGTCATATCGGGATTGTCAATTCTGTCACTCATACTTTCAGATCCTCATACTCATGCAAGAAATCTTATGGCAAATCTACATTATTCCATTATAAACCTGAAACTAGCTTCATCAAAAGCATTGGGGTAGTTTGCAAACCCTACAGATAATAAAACTGTGAAATATGTTTGTGAGTGTGCAGACTTGTCTCTAACTGAAAATCTTACACCAAACAGCTGATCGAAGTTGGCAACCCTGTCTTATCTTTAGAACCTTTTTATAATTAATCCTACCAAGAGCAGTAAAGTAGTTAAGAAAGAATAAGCCAATTTGAATGCCAGCAATTGATCCACTTAAATTCCTGAGTTGAAAATCTGCAGAACCGTTGTTAAGCAATCCCAAAGCAACTGGAGAGAGCATGAGTAAATCTGCCAAGAAGAGCAGAAAAACAAACTCTATCAAGCCATATGCAGTATTTGTCCAGACATGATAAATTACATGATAAATGTCTAGTATTTTCACTTGGATTATAGCTTCCATTACTTTTCCAGTTATGCAAGTTAAACAAATTGGCCTAATGTTTGATGGATTATATCTAACCCCTTTTTGAATATGAATTAGTTAGAATTTAGTGATCAGTGGTCATTGTCAACACACAGTGCACAACAATGAAATGTGTCCTCTGCATTTGACCCATATGTGACTTTCGTGACATAGCAGGGGGCAGCTAATTCAGTGACCTGGGAGCAGTGCTTGGGGACAGTACCTTGCTCAGGGTACCTCAGTGGTGACTTGCTGGGGGGGGATTCAAACCTGCAATCTTTCAATTACAAGTGCGCTACCCTAACCATCAAGCCACCACTGCCCACTGGGTGTTATGTTAGCATGCTTCCAATCGAGGGTACCACACCAGCAGATAAGGATTTCTGAAACAGTAAAGGTTGGCAAATAGTATCCCTCATCTCTTTTAAAACTATAGGTAAGTTACCATCAGGTCCTGTGATCCATTTATATTGAGCTTAGTTAGGATTTGTAGCACATCAGCTTCAGTTATATACAGTATATTTTAGCCATAGATGACACTGGATTAGAAATAAGAGTCGGTATATTACTCATGTCCTCTACAGTGAATACACATGCAAAACAATCAGTCTAATATTATTTTTAACTCACTCTGTAGACTTAGATACTCTGGCTTTATTCCGAAATCATTAGTTATTTTCCATTTGGGAAACACAGCCCTTTTCCTCCTGACTTTATTCTTAATTTCAGTAGTTGTAGTAGTAGTAGTAGTAGTAATGACAGATCACGTAAAGTAACAGAGCGAGGTTGCCAAGTGCTGAAGTGCATAGTGTATAAAAGTCGCCAGTACTCTGTTGACTTAATAATTGCAGAGTTCCAAACGTCTTCTGGCATGAACCCCAGCATAAAAACTGTGCACCAGGAGCTTCTTGGAATGTGCTTCCATGGTCGATCAGCTGCATGCATCACATCACCAAGCACAATGCCAAGTGTTGGAAGGAACGGTGTAAAGCATGCAACCACTGGACTCTGAAGCATAGTTTATTTCCTAAATCATCCTGCAGTTACGAATCATGCTTCTCTGTCTGGCAGTCTGATGGATGAGTCTGGATTTGGCGGATGCCAGGAGAACATTACCTGCCTGACTATATTGTGCCAAATGTGATGTTTGGTGGAGGAGGGATAATGGTATGGGGTTGTTTTTCAGGGGTTGGGCTAGGCCCCTGAGTTCCAGTGAAGCAGCAAAAGATGGTGCTGAAATTTTGTAGTGATGGAGGCATTTTTTGCAATTAAAAGAATGTCTTTATTTTGACCTACCTACCGAGACATCTAGTCAACGTTATGGTGATATGTGAAATTATAGGAACAATAGGTTACTGGTCATCATAAACTCTTATCACTTGGTGTTACTGCAACATTACTTAACAATTAGATTGCAATCAATGACTATTGCCAGATGACTATTACAACTATTGAACTACAAAATATAAATGATCAATCAACAAATACAGGATCTAACCGGTATGCTATGGTCTACTGCCATAAAACTGTGACTGTAAAGGATATTGTCAGCTGTCAGAGGATAACACAGTCCTCAGCTGACCCTAAATATAAAGTGGAAAATTTCAGGTTTCAGCATAGTTGTGTATGGTCATTCCAGTCACAGAGACCTCTAGTTATTGGCATGCAAAATCATCAAAAACGTAGTTTCCTGAATTGTATTCTTAGTCAAACTCAAGAATTGCATGTGAATTCTTATACATCATATCTATATAGTAGTGGATACACCCTAGGTGTGCCTATAATTCTCTGGGAAAAACCTTACAACTCAGTTTCAGTTATGCAAATTTTTCCTTAAGCATCCTGCTATGACATACTCATACTTCAGTCTTTAGGTGAGATTAAACATATCAGTAATGGGTAGCAACATGTTCCTGGTTATGTTATTTGTAACGACGACTTTCCATGCAAAAGATGGATGGATTTTTCATTCCATCATAAGGTTATGTGTTCACAGTAACCACTGATTTTAGTTATGAAATGAAACCTGTAAAGCATAGGCTACCAAACAGGAAACAGATACTTTTGTCACCAACAAATATAAACAACCGACCTGGAAGATCCCTGGGAAAAGAGTCATGGAAACACAGGTAATATACAAGGTAATATACAAACTCCAAAACATGGCTGTGGTGGGAACCAAAGTTACATTCCTGGAGATGTGAGACTACTGTGCTACTCCATCATTTATCAACAATGAAAGAAAATTTTATTGGATTGCATTAATAATTTTAATTCAAATTTAACAAAAGACAATGACATGAAGTTTTGTTAGTGTAAAAAGTTATTGCATGCCTGCTCTATAAATTACGTAGGTTGAATTAAAAAAAGTTAATCTGTTTGGGGAAAAAAATCATATGAAATGATAAAAACCTGTTTTGCAGTCTCAAACTCAATTTCATACAAATCTGTGAATGCAATCAAAAAACTAAAAATGTCAATAGTCTTGAATTTTGTTTGGTTACTTATGGTTAAGGTTAGGTATGGGTTGAGGTTGTCATTGTTGGGATTAGGGTTTTGCCCATAGAAATGAATGGGCAGTCCCCACAAAGATATGAGTACAGGTGTGTGTGTGTGTGTGTGCACGCAAGTGTGTGTGTGTGGAATTTGCATATTCCTCCAGGTACTCTGCTTTTCTCCTGCATTCCAAAGACATGCAGGTACACGTCTCTAAAATGCCCATGGCGTGTGCCCTGCTCCAAGCTGCCCCCTGTCTTTTGCTTCCCGTTATAGGCTCCAGGCTCATCGCAATCCTGTCCTGGATGAGTGGGAGAGATGATAGATAGACGGTTGTATATTACTGAAGGAATTGCCCAGGTTTGTACAGTATTCTCTACACAAATACATTAGAACTTTCTGAAATGTTTAGATTCCTATGGAAAGACAGAAATTTTTATGAACATAGTTTATTTCCTAAATCATTATTTGACAGAGCAATATAAAATTTGGTGTACAATACAATATTGTTTAAAAATTAAAACACTTTGGAAAATACACATTTTGGAAATTATTGTACTGTTGAATATTATCTATCTCTAACTCCTTAACCTGGTCAAAGTAACAGGCTCCAGGCAGTGTAAGGTACACCCTAGCTCAAGTTAAAAGACTATTTTCATTACGTATATTACTAATAAAAAGCAATATCTGTTTTAATCTCTTCCTTAAGTGTTCAATGAAAGAAGTTTGTCAATATTTTTCCTAAAATCAAATCAAAGTGTTTGATGGTCTCTTACGGGAAAAAAAGATGACTGAAGTTTACCTAACATTTTCCTTTGGTAACGATAAAGAACGTTTTAGTTTCCGAGAAAATATGAGATTATACTCCAGCTCTGTCCTTTTTAAAAGTGAGTAAAACACGATACGTATTCACTTAGTCGTTAACGGTGTGCCCCACCCCCACCGCCTCCCCACTGTTTACAAACAGTACTTTCTGACATAGGTCACGTCCAGACTTTACTGATGATGTCATCGTAAAAAGGCACATGTCTGCAAGCCACATGTACCCCTTTCGCAAAAATACATGCATTTCTTGATGAAACACATTACTTGATATTTGTGTTTTTTACAACAGATATAATATGTCGAATTCTAAAAAGGAAACAATGTGCAGAAACAAAATTATATGCTCATTTCGAGTTTTTTAAAGCGTCAATTCTGGCAAATGTGACCTCCATAATCGACCAAGTCGCCCAAGGCATTCTGGGTATCACGATTTGTAAACCTAAAGCTGCCGCAGATGTGAGTCGTATACAAAAAGTGGCATGAACTTCCTAAAGATGAATTTAGCTTAAATCTAGACAGATTCTATTTTACGAGTATTTGCTTGTGTTTCCTAAAACGCTCCATGGATTAATATTCGTTAAAAATAACTATGATTGTTATAAATTTATGTTTTTTTTGGTAACTATATTAAACTATTAATGAAACATATCTACTGCTTTTCTTTGATTTTACCCCCTCGGAGAACTAATAAGTTCCTTTTTTCAAGTGCGACTTGTCGTTGTAGGTCAAAATCAAGATATTCTTTTAATCGCAAAAATGCCTCTCCATCACTGCAAAATTTCTACGCCGTCTTTTGCTGCTCGCCGTTTAATTTGCGTGTTAGGCCACGGTGCAACTAAGCTACGCCTCTAATAAACCGGTCTTGCTTTCATTCCCATTGGAGGTGAGGATATAACTCCATAAAATCTGCAGTTCCCCAGTGGTGATCCTGGTTGTCAGTCAAACTGAATACGCCCCTGTTCTGTTTGGTTGTCTCTTTCTCCTTCTCTTTCTCTGAGTTGCGGCGGTGGGTTGGAGCCGCTGTCCTCCTGATCTGGCACGTTCCCTGCTAAATTTTTCACTTCAAAAATTGGATTCCCTTTCCAAAAGCTCACCAGTTTGCAGCCCTGATCAAAACCTGTATTTAATCTAAATATTACTTTACAAATAATCTGTGAATATATCCCACAATAAGATGGCGGTGGTGAGCGGGGTCTCGGGGCCGGCCGTTGCCCGGCTCGAGGGCCGTGAATTCGAATACCTTATGAAGAAACGCTCGGTGACCATCGGTCGGAATTCGTCGCAGGGCTCAGTGGACGTGAGCATGGGCCATTCGAGCTTCATATCCCGGCGACATCTGGAGATTTTCACTGCCGGGGAAGATGGCACTGGTGGAGGAGACTTTTATTTGCGATGCCTTGGCAAAAATGGTGTGTTTGTAGACGGGGTGTTCCAGAGGCGAGGGGCTCCTCCTCTGCAGCTCCCACGAGTGTAAGTGGATAACCTTTCTGTTTTCCTTTTTACGTTATACGGTTTTTCTTGTTTTCTTAGTCTCTGAAGGCTTTAGCAGCCTTGATTAACATTTAGCATTGTATGGTGTTGCAGTTAGCCGAGCCACAAAACAACCGCTTCGTAAATATTTGCGAAGTAGCTGCAACCTCGCGCGCTGCAAATCTAGCTGGCAGTACTCGTGATTGATATGGCGTGCGTGTAAAAATCACGAAACACGTCGCTTTGTGCAAATATTTCGGCGTATCGTTTTCGTTTCTCGTGTTTAAATACGAGGCAGGCAGCCACATTAAGAAAGCACCCTCCCACCATGCATTTGTCCTCACAACTGCCTTGCAGAATGTTGTTATAGTTGAACAGTACCATCCGTCTTTCATTAGAATTTGAATGTGAATTTTGTGATGATTCCGCACTCAATTTTAACGGGAGGCGCCGTTTTGCAACATTTACTGTAATGTTGCATTTTTGCGTAATTCGGTATAACGTGGTAACTGTATTATCAGGGACGCAGCCGGCCAGTTTTACGGCGTGTCGGACCCGTGTAAACAATGAATGTTTTAAATGACAAGGCTTCAATTAATTTTGCTTAATGTGGCATTGCTGTCAGTCATGACACAGAATGTAGCTCACAATTTTCTCGCAATGCACACAATTTGAATTTATGTAGTTGTCCAGAGATATTCTTAATGCAACGTATGAAAAAATGTGACATGTTCATGAAATTCGGGTCGGCACACACGTTGGGGGATCTGTCACATGTATGTCACATGCACGGCGAGGAGCTTGAGCGTGTATATCAGAAATTAATATGCATCTTTAGCGTAGCAAGCTTTATGAAATCAGAATAGGTTGTTTAATACGCATGTTGAAAATTTTCACGCAATTTGGCAAAATTGTTAGAACATGTTACGGATAATTTGTCTACGGGTCTTTGACCAAGGGCGCGCACTGTAATGTTATGTATTAAATGCGTTGGGGTATTGAATTAATATAAATTAATGCGCATATTACTTTTAATTTATAATCTATTCACATGTTTCTTATTCATTGGCCTTCTTATACATCACCTTTAGTACGAGCGATTTCTTTTATCATGCTTGTATTGCTGAAAAAATATTCGTGCATATCCATTTACATGTATATCGCTACACATTTTTTAAATATTAAATGCACATAAACGTAACATCAGCCGATTTGAAGATCATTAGGTACTTAAATGTGCATATTAAGTCCTTGTTCGCTTACCAGCTGCAATTAAATTCCATCATGTTATGCTATGTCAAAAGTAATTGCACTCAAGTTTGCCAAAAGTATTTTGCATAGTATTTTCATTGCTGGCTTTGATTTATAAAGGTGACACTATTCAGTAGTCATTGGATACAGAATGCCCCCCTCCCCCCAACAAAATACAAAAAAGTTTGATCTGCATTACTAGTATTAGTTGACCGGTTTTAAGATTAGATCTAGGATTAGATAACTGTAACCAATGGGGGAACCTGGCTTGAATGAAACGTCCACCATCTAATGGTTTGTCCAGTATAAATCTTTGTAATTTGGGGGGGGGAACTAACTTGTACACACAGCATATGTACTCCCTCTGCTTTTGTCAGGGATGCAGCAGTTGCCATGCAGTCAGATGTTGTGTTTCTTTCAAAATGAACATCTCTTTCAGTACTCTCAGAGCTTTGGTTTTAACACGCTTATCAGCAAGGATGTCAAGAATTATTTTATAATTTTATTTATGTAATACTTTACAGGTTGCAGCTAAAGAAACTGATTTCCGGTACAAGCATAAATCAGTTCAGGTCACTTTTAGTGGATTTTTTGTTGTCATTTCTTTCTGCCTCTGCACATTGGTCTGCTCAAGTATCAAGGGATGCACACATCTGTGTCCCATTGTCTAGTGCATCGACTTAATATAATGATCAGTCCTGTATTTTATTTCCAAAATCGCTATTTTATAAATTAGGTTGTGGTGTCTACTCTTGATTCTGCATAGAATGATGACTAGAAAAAGAAGGAAAAAAAACTGTAAGATGAGGTGATGGAAAACGTTGACCTGAATAGGAGAGGATTCAAACTGTAACTTAGACATTTGTCTGTTTGTACCGCATTATACTTTAATGAAAATTATCTTATGCTGTTAGTAATTTAATAAGCTTACAGTAGAAGTAGGAACTTACTGTAATGTCAGCTTTTCTTTTATGATGGCCATAGTGATTACTATAACATGTAAATATGATTTGTGTTGCACTGGCCCCAAAGGAATGGACTGTTATATTAGGATTCTCTTATAGCCAGTCTTGAAGAGTGCAGCCTAGGGAAGGGAATTCAGAATACTGTTGTTTTTTTTTATCATGTTTTTTGAAAGGCCACAGTTAGGAGCTGACAGTAAAGTTTGGTTGTAAGGTATTGGTTAAATGTCAATCAAATTGTGTGTGAAGTTTTTGCAATGACATGACATTGCTACAAGTGTGGCAAAAGTGCATTTGTGAACCTTAGAATTAAGCAGTTTTAATTGTAAAATCTTTTTAGAATACATTTGTTTAGATGTAGGTTAAAGTTTTCTGAAACCATGAAAATGTGTACTATAACTAATTCCGAGTGTGAGCTATTATGGGAGAAGTTTATACTTTTCTCAGAGAATTAAGGCATGTTTTCTGTGGCTGGAGTTTAACCCATGGGTTTTTGTTTTGTTTGTGTTTTATGACTCACTTTTTGGAATGGAAATGCAATTGCCAAAATAGTGCAATGTTTCATCAGTACAGTATTAATGCCAAAATGTATGGTTTCTTAAGTGGCATTTCCATTAGATGGAAATGGGGTCAAGAAAAGGTACCATTTTCTTAAATTAATAAATAAAACTTCACGACCAAAGTCTCCTCTGAAGACTAAAGAAATTTGTCCAGTGCTTTACAACTGTAGCCACTCTTTTGTTCTGTCAGTTTACAAGTAAACTGGATATTGTATTTCATTAGCAGTTTTATTAAATAATTCATTTAAAAATCTTCTTTGGCCCTAAGGGGAGTGGCCACCATCTGTCCTGGTATGAAGGAGTTAAGTGACAGGTGTTATCACATTATCTGTCGTCATGAATTCCACCTGTCACCTGTTTCCAGTATTTAGATGGCTGTTCTGATTTTTTTTTTTTCCCCCTCCTTCCTCTGTCCCCACCTCCCTTTCATTTCTGGTAACTGGACCTCACTATTGCAGTGTCATATGGAGAGAGTTCTAGTTTTTACATTATTATTATAGAATATATAAAGTTATTTTCATCCTCCCCCAATCAAAAAATATATTACATACTAAATGTGCCACATACATCTAAATATTAAGGGATTAGGGTCAATATGGATTTATTGTAATATTACTTCAAAACATTTAGAAAAATCTGATTAAACTTGCAGTGTTTTGCAGATTTCCGGAGACTTAACTCAGTACAATTCGAACGGTCTACGTAGTTTATAAAAATACTGTATAATAGCATTGATTAGAGTAGACCATGCATACTAAATACCATCCTAATGCTAGGCATTTGTTATTTATGCTATGTTTAAAGGTTTCAAGAAAAGGCAATTAAACTTCAAGAAAATTCTGCATTTTTGTTTTGGTAGTTCTCGCAGAAGTTAGAGAAAATATGTGTCAACTGTGGCATGAATGTATGTATATTGCATGAAAACCTTGATATTGTAATACAAATTTCACACATAATGTTCTCTTTAAATGGGCCAGCTTGTGCGATCTTTATTTGACCTATAAATGTACCGTAAATCTAACTCCCACCTTAGTTTTATGTAAAAATGGACAAAATATCAACTCTTAATTTAACCAGTTGATCATATGAACCACTCAAATACTGTTTAACTTGACAAGCTTATGGTTTAGTGTTCTTAATTTCTGCTGCTGTAATGCAACAAAGTATAAGGTATTTTGAGATTCCGATTTCTTAGTGATAATAGCATTTTAGTCTGTTCCCATAAGACAGTCCTTTTCTGAATTAAAAATTAGCCAATCAACAACAAACAAATTTATTTTTGTCACAACATTACATCGTCTCAAAGCGCTTTACAGCATCCCCACCCAAAGCCCCCAGTGAGGAAGTAATAGGCGACAGTGGCAAGGAAAAACTCCCAAGAAGGAAGAAACCTTGAGAGAGACCAGACTCAAAGGGGGAGCCCATCCTCCAGGGGCCGGCAGGGAGAGTCACTTATTTGGATTTAATATGCTTGATCATATTAAATGTAAGTTAATGATGATTGGCAGCTTTTTTTTCTCTGTAGTGAGACAAGTTGACAGTCATATAGGTAGTTGGCCTCTCTGCTTTCAAATACAGTAACATGTAGTATGGAAAGCGGCTAGAGTAGCAAATCGCATGAAAAGGAAGAGCTGCCACTCGCTGCCTTCAGAATCCTCCTGGCAGGTTAACTAGACAGAAAGTACTGAACTCCAGAATGCTGTCCTAGGTTTGCCACAAAATTGTCGACTACAGTGACTGGCCTTATTATGTCTGGTGAAAACCAAATGCTGCACTGTAATCACATCATGGCAGTGGTCTGGTTTGGTGTTGAACATGTCTTGCTTAGTCAGATCCTTGATGGCTTGCTATTGTTGGAGATAATGAAATGTTCCATGTACCACAGAATGCTACAGGAGAATAACAGGGCATGAACTAATGAAGTCGGGTCAAGCATTATGGCGATGGCATGAAAAAGCAATGGTTTAAGAACAGTGAAAAGGGACATAGTTATAGTAGAGGCTTAAACCCTACTGACGTGTTGTGAAACTATGTTTTTTGTTTATAGCTCATGTATGTCACTAAGTTCTGCATGGAGTTTTCCCTGCTGCAGTGTGAGACTAATCAATAACTACAGGAAGTATAACCAGACAAGTCTAAGAGGGTGGTGTTGCTTTTCACATGGGGGCATTGGGTGTTGAATGACATGTTTTAGTTTTGTTAAATGAAGAGTCATTTAATTATTCACCCTGGTTCCCATTTATCTAGCAGACCTTTTACCATTAGTGTCAAGTACGCAAGCAAGACAAAGAAATCAATATTTGTTCACATTACTCTCTTGGGTGATTTTAGTTTAGCGTCACAATACCCAGCTTCTACCTCAATTAATCATGTTTAAGCTAAATTATTATACATGGGCAACAACAGAGTTTAGTCAGATGTATTTAATAATCTGAGATTATTATTTTATCATCTGGTAAAGTATCCAATTAGGTGAAAACATTTGTCAGTATAGATAGCCTGTAAAAGTTGTATAGCCTTGTTTTAAATTAGTCACACAACTTCCATGTGCTCAGTAATTACCATATGTTTGCGATAATGTGAGCTAGTAATGCATTCTTGTTCTTAACATGTAATGCTATCTGTTGCTGCTGCTACCTGCTATTGTAACGGTATAATTTAAATGTTTTGTTTAACACCGTCAAAGACATTCTTTTCACGCTGTCACTGGCTACAGAATGCTAATCTGTTGGCATTCACTCCAACCAATTGTGGATCTGAAATGTGAGCCAATTTTGGATTTTCTTGGAAAACTCTCTATTTACAAATGTTTAGAATTCCATCTACCACTTGGTCAATTACTAGAGCAGACAGGACATTATTAGGTTTTTGAAACTGGTTCACAGATTGAGAAATAAGCCCTTGGATGAAAATGACTGAGAAACCTCATCAGGAGAAGCAATGGATGGATTTGCTTCTGTGGATTTAATTTCTTGATTTCACATGGTCACCTTCACCTCAAGTGCAAAGCTGGAAGTAAAGTTACAGGCTTGGACCACAAACCCCCTAATCTCATTCCACATTTGTATAAATAAATAATAAAAAGGGCTGAGGTGGGATATCGAATTCCAAGAAGCAGTTTTGTTGGAAGGATACAACTGGATAGAGGGGTGTCATAGGGTGCTTTTCCACCACACCAGGCACCGTACAGTACTTTCCCTTTTCCATTGACTCATGCAAAAGCACTGGAGGTACACATTAAACTAGTTAACACATACTAGATAATGTTTAAAAAGAATAATCATTAAAATGGCAAAGCTTGCTGTTTTTTTTTTTTTTCTCTCTCTCCCCCTATGGCAGAATAAGAATGTTTTAGCAAAACCTTTAGACCCTCTGCGCTATAATGTCTGCACAGTATGAAAAAGCCTGATCTCCATCTAGTTCATTAGCGATGTGAGAATTGCATGTGCATAACATACAATGTTAGTAATATCGTGCATGGTCCAGCCCTATAATATACTATAGCCATTTTTCTAATTCAGTTCAGAATACCCTGCCTCGTGTTGTGATGTCATTCATTGTTGGTATCAATTTTTATGCTATTGGAAAACCAATGTCTTGATAATGATGAGTAAATTGGATTACTTGATATTATAAAATTTTACTTTGATATATGAGCAACATTTGGTTAATTTATGGAAAGTCAAGTTCTGTTGCATTCTTCCATGTGTTTTTGTTTTTAATCTGCAGAGAACCTGTATGAATAATTTCTCCAGTTTCGAATGCCTGAAGGATGGTTTATTGGTTTGGATTTAATGAAATTTAAGACAATGAATGTCCAGAAAAGCAAATGTGTTTCTCTCCCCCCCCCCCCCAGGTGCACATTCAGGTTTCCCAGCACAAACATAAAGATCACATTCACAGCCTTGTCCAGTGATAAGAAGGAGAGACAAGAAGCACCAGAGTCTCCAGTGAAGCCAGTCCAACCCCAGATATCACCGCTGACCATAAACATTCCAGAGAACATTGCCCACCTGATGAGTCCTCTGCCTTCTCCCACAGGAACCATCAGGTAAAGCCCTAGCAGTCTGGTCCCTCCTGATCAACCCAGTCCATTTCATTTAGTGAAGCCTGCTGTTTTATTACACAATGATTCTGTTTATTGGACCAATTAAAAGCTATGCAGACGCTGTATGATCCTCTCATGGTTTTTGTGCAAGCAGTTAAAGGTGATGTAAAGATGGATTGTGCAAGATGGCACCTAAAGTAAGGTTAAGGAGCAACAACTGTGGCACAAACTTTTTCCCATAAGTATGCAAAAAGGCTGCTTTTTTTACTAAGGGTTTAAATATCAAAAGCCTAATTCTTCAATGTTTTCTCTAAGGTTAATTTGCTTGATAAAGATAAGTTTTGGCCGTTGCGTGTTCTGGATGCTGTTTAAGCATGCATAAGAACACGTATGAACCATGCATAAACTAAATTAAAGTAAAATGGCAATGGTATATTAATGACTGGACTATAGGGACAAATACATGTCACTAGCATTTTACATAAAAATTATATATTTGAATTGAATGCTCATCAAAGATTTATACAAAATGCATATCCTGCAGTTAGAGATGGTATTTGGAACTTTGGGAAGTGAAAGTGGTACATGTAATTTATTTATTTATTTATTCAATATATTTCAATAATTTACTTGATTTATCATTTTTGTAACTGAGTGATGACACTCCAGAATGTGTTCTTGCATTGATATTCGTCTATAAGACAAACACAGCCACATGTTTAAGACTTGGTTTGATATCTCCTCATTATGGGAAACAAACAGTAAAAAAAATAACTATTGCATATTCTGACAGGGATGTACACAAAAGGTGAAAAATCTGGAGTGTTAATTGGTATTGGGGCCATGAATATTGGACAGACGACAATTAGCATTCACTTGTGCTATAGAAAACCGGCATTTAAGACGTGTTCGGTAGTAATGGGCATAGTGTTTGCCAGAACTCTAGAGGTTAATGTCTACTTTTTCGGATTTATCCTATAGTGTGAGCTGTTATGACTGGAGTAAAGATCACTTTGTAAAACTGAACTACCTCTTGTAATTCTACATGAACTGTTGGCTGCAGAAAGGGTACATGTCTGTACTTTGTGTTGCTTTAGTTTGTATGTTTATACAAAATGAAAAATTTAATACTTTCTTCTTCTTTGCTTCATTTAAAGTATTTTTACTTTGCCTGGTTTTGTTAAGCTTTGAATTGCTTAGTATTTGTGCCATTTTTCAAATACCTGAAAGATGGTTTACTGGTTTGGAATTAATGACATTGAAGACAATTAATGTCCAGAAAGGCAAATATGTTTTTGACCCCCCCCCCCCAGGTGCACTGAATAATATTGTATGTAAAGCTTCCTCAAAAGGAGTTTTGTTTGAAAGCTTATTTAGAGAGCAGTTGGTGTTTCCTTTGCTGACTGTACTGCTTTGGCAGTTTTTATAGAAACGCCTGGAGATCCTCCATTGTTTTGGAGAATAATAGGCAGTGATAAGTGAAATTGTCAACATGGTACTGATGAAATGCTTTCCTAAACAAATCTCTGAAAACTGATTATTTGAAATTCAGATTGTGGTCTGTTTCACTCTAGAACTGAAGTGTTGTACTGTAATTTAAAAAAAAAAAAAACCTTTGTGACAATGTTCCTGGTTTTCATTGTTTGATGCCCATTTTGAGATCAGCTCTGAATGTTTATCATTTGTGAGGAAATTCCCATCCAGGAGCTGTTTGCTTTTTTGGTACCAGCTATTTTAAATGTGTGCCAAACCAAATTTTATATTATGTTAAAAGGCCACTGTGGGTAGAACTTATGTCCGCTTTGAAAAGCTGGGATTTATTAATTTAGGTTCCCAGTAGTAACTCTTGTATCTGTGTACCTGTAACTTCAGTATTTGAATGAAATTATTTCTATATTATGATATTCAAAAAAAGTATACATCTGCGTCTTCTCCCAAGTTTTCTATGAATCTTTGATATGAACATTTTGTCTAAATGATAGTAGTGCTTAGTGAGAACTTGGAGATAAATAATTTTTACATACACCAGAATGAAATTAGCATTCTTTAGTGTAGATATACTTGTACTAAAAACTAACAGTCCTTTTAACTAATGTTATTTCTGGCAGCCTTTTTGTCTTGGCTGATCACTCATGCTGCTTTGAATACTTGAGTATTGTGGTTTTTGATTAGGTGCTGACATGACAGGAAGAATTAATACAATACATGTCACAGTTTCACCTCCGTATATTTTTCCCCCTTGTGTAAATTGTATTTATTTCACAAAACTTTAAGGGAAATGTTGCTGGCATGGATATGGAAATCTGAGCAATGCTTTCTATGGAGAGCCTGAATTGCCTATGGCTTTATCCATTCTTTCACACTCTGTTAATAGTATTTGCAAGGCCTGCGATGCTGAGAATGAAAATCACAATCTATTCATTTCAACCTGAACTGTTTTATTGTCTAAATTCTTTTCAGTGCCGCCAATTCTTGCCCATCAAGTCCTCGGGGCGCGGGGTCTTCCGGGTACAGAGTGGGCCGTGTCCTGAGCTCCGACCTGCAACTCATTGGGGACAATTCCCAATCGGAGAATGACAAGGAAGCGTCAGGTGGTGACAGCCCTAAGGTAGGTGTGAACCATCTCCACGTAAAAAAAATATCGAGATATTTGGCTTTGTAGCAGCAACGGTACGCTTACACCACGAGTGGCGAGAGCATCGAAGCGACCGTAAATCATTCATACGCTATGGGTGGGCACGTTGCGAGTGCGGCGTGGCACTATTTGGGTGGTGCGAGCATCAAAATTAAGTTGAAGCCAAGTCGACTTTATGATAATGAGCTATGGCAAGGTTTGGCGGCAACCAGTCGGAATGTAGAAACACTCTGCTAAAGAAAACACGCGTGCGTAGACTTTTGTTCCGACCTGACAGTTTCCGAGCACAGTGGAGGAGAAACTGAACATTGCTATAGCGAGTTTTCCAGTTATGACGTGTCCCTGTTTGCGTACAGGCACATAATTTAAAAAAAAAAAAAAAAAAAAATGGACCAAGGTGTCTGAAATTTTGGGTGTTCCAAGTGAGTTGAAGTGCATAATATATTTTTGTGAAAAAATGAAGTAAATTGATTGCTATTTTTGGTGCCATAGCATGCAAATCAATGTGAAGGGTCAGTAACGTTACTTATTCATGACATCAGCTTGTCTTAACATAATTGCGTGTGCTTTGACAAATTGATATCCTATTGGCAGTCAGCACAAAGATAAGCTACACTTTTGTTTGCTTTGCGGCCCCTTTAGAAAGTTTGCTTGACGTAGCATTCTGAACGACCTTGTCCTCACCGACTACATCAGAGCGTCCACAGCATTTGCTAGCATCAGAGGCAGGGTGACCAGAGTGAAGGCTGACACTTTTAACAAGGCGGGGGCTAAACTCTCTTAATTTTAATTAGCCTTCAGTTGTCCATTGACTTTCTATACAAGTGGTTTTATACAAGTGAGATTTTATTTATTGGAAGTTCTTTGCGGTGGGCATTCGTTTCTCTGGCTAGGTTCCCAGTATTGAAGCCAACAACATCTGAGGGAGGCATGAAGAGCCTAGGGAAAGGTTATAATTTCAGGAAGATACTGCTAGTCAGGTGTGGTGCTTATCTCAGATAGCTTAGATAAATATCCTGCTGAATTGTGTCATGAAAGGGCAACACTGTAAGCTCTGCAAGTTCCTTTAATTTTTTTGCTTAGTATGAATAGTATAATAGTGAGAGCTATCTAACCTAATTAGTAGCTTATTTGCCTTCCTTTTTCTGAAAACAGGATGACTCCAAGCCTCCTTACTCCTATGCACAATTAATAGTACAAGCCATCACAATGGCACAAGATAAACAACTTACACTAAATGGAATATATACCCACATCACAAAGAACTACCCATACTACAGGACAGCGGACAAAGGCTGGCAGGTAGGTTACCATGTTTCTTTAGTTTCACAATGAAACAATTTGACACTAAAATAATAATAGTACACTTTGTCAATGGATTTGAGCAGCTAAATGGCACTGGTTCAACGCTAACACTAATACTGGCTTTCTGTTTCAGAACTCAATTCGTCACAACCTTTCACTGAACCGTTACTTTATTAAAGTGCCCAGATCCCAGGAGGAACCGGGCAAGGGCTCTTTCTGGAGAATAGACCCGGCTTCTGAGAACAAGCTCATAGAGCAGGCCTTCCGCAAGCGAAGGCCTAGGGGTGTTCCCTGTTTCCGAACCCCGCTCGGTCCCCTGTCCTCCAGGTAATATTGTTAATCAAGTTTTTTTTGGGGGGGGGGGGAGGGTGAAATATTTGAGGAAGCATTGAAAAATGTACGACAAGGCAAGAACTGAATCTTCTTGCAGGTTTCTGTATTGGGACTGTTAATGTTTTGTCAAAGGGTTGCTAGTGCTACCACCTAGTGGTTGTATTTCACTCAAAATGACATGATTAAGGGTCCGAGCACTAGCAGCGCTGGATCCCTCTTGCTTCCTGAATTATAATCACAGAGCAGTGCTTACTGTTTACTAGGGATGTAACAATACACTTAACTCACAATTTGATACGATTCTGAGTTCACGATAAAGTTTAACAGAATGAGCTGCAGACAGATTTGTTCAAAAATCCTTTATCTTTAATCTAAACTGTGCAAAATGTGTCAAATACTGTTTAAAAAAAAAAAAAAAATTCCAAATCAAAATACATAATCTTCAAATAAACGGTAACGCTTTACATTAACTGCACCTTCATAATGCTTTTAGATTGCATTCATAAAACATTCAGTACACCTTCATAATGTATTCATTAAGTATTCAGAAATCATTCATAAACATCATGCATGTATACCTTTACATCCTAACATCCCTTAACAGCTATAATATACATTAATAACAAATATTATGTAATAACAAACATTATAATTGTATAATCATGTAATGTTTGTTATTAATGTATATTAAAGCTGTTAAGGGATGTTATGATGTTAAAGTGTACTTGCATGCTGCTTGTGAATGTTCTATGAATGCATTATGAAGGTGCACTGAATGTTCTATAAATGCATAATGAATGCATTATGAAGATGCACTGAACATAAAGCGTTACCAAATAAACTAAGGCTTGCATGTGCAGCTTTTTAGTGTGGTTTGCCCTTTTAATAATCTAAAAAAACTGTGGTGCCGGTGGACATGCTGAAGCATATCCGTTGTGCTATTTGTGTTTATCAGTCTTTTACAATGTTTGCATGCAGTTTTTGTTGTCTGTGCTTTTCTCGCCATTTTCGTTTGTGATTACCGGAAACCTAAAATGCTGCCACACCGCCGATTTAAGATCGGGGGGCGTGTCCTCAATTTCAAATTCGCTTGCCATCTTGCATTTGGTCAAAACCAAAAACTAACTTACGACGTCGAACTGACATCGTGAATTCAAGTGTAATATTATACCAGTTTTTTTGTTAAGTAAAGTACCGTGAAATACTCCTAAAGTAGATTCATTTTCCACATCAGCCGTTTTAAATCGTCATACATTTATATCGATTTTTAACTGATCCGCGATTCATCGTTACATGCCTACTGTTTACACTTTTTAAAAATCGCATAAAGACACAAATCTGGACTGTAAACCTGCACGTTTGTCTGATCGGAGTCTGCTTCCCATCTCTTTCTCAGGAGTGCCCCAGCATCACCTAATCACTCTGGGGTTTTGTCTGCCCACTCCAGTGGGGTGCAGACCCCAGATAGTCTATCTAGAGAAGGTTCCCCTGTCCCCATGGAGGCAGAACCCATTCCTGCACCTACCCCAACCACCGCAGCTGTCCAGCCTAAACTGGCTGTAATACAGGAGGCCCGCTTTGCCCAGAGTGCGCCTGGTAAGGGGCTGGAATACTGCTGGCTGTATCATCACACCAAACACCATTGCCTTACGTTTGGCTGTTTTTTTAATATGCATGGCACTAAAGGAAATAAAATATTTTTCTGTGTTTTTGTATTCCTTTATCCAGGTTCACCTCTCAATAGTCAGCCAGTTCTAATTACAGTTCAGCGGCAGCTACCCCAGGCTATTAAGCCTGTGACCTACGCTGTGGCCACACCCGTGACCACCTCTACTTCCCAGCAGCCTGTCATGCAGACGGTTCACGTCGTCCACCAGATCCCAGCCGTGTCGGTCACCACTGTGGCAGAGCTGACGACTGCCAACACCTACACCGTAGCTGGCCAGGCTGTCGTCACTCAGGCCGCTCTGGTCAACCCGCCAAAAGCAGAACCAGAAGAAAATGGTGAGCATAAAGAAGTCAAAGGTAAGAATGGACCCCCCCGCCATATTGGTTTACACTGAAAAATATATGTAAAGGTTCCACAAAAGTTTTGTTTGAAAGGTTATTTACAGGTCAGTTTTGGTTCCTTTGGTGACTTACTTTTTAAACGTCTTTAGTTAAAGTAGAACCTGTTCCTGCCATTACCCCTGCTCCTGTAGGCACTGCCAACCGCATCATCCAGACCTCTCAGGCCACACCACTACAGACTGTTACGATTGTGCAGCAGGCCCCCCTGGGCCAGCACCAGCTCCCCATAAAGACCATCGTGCAAAATGGCACCCATGTAGTGCCCGTCACCGCTGCCATTCCAGGATCGGTCAGCACCGGTGAGTAGGACGACCATTTCACAGTGAGCTGTCTCTTTGCTGTTGGCTTGGATTTTATTTTAAAGAGACTGTATCCACCACAAAAGTCGTGATTTGTCAGTGCTTGTTTTATAATTCCTGTAAGTACAGAAACATTTTTTTTTTTTTTTGAGGTTATCACTAGAAGACCGCAGTTCAGTCAGTGAAATGTGCCGCCCAGTAAGAACTAACCCTTCCACTTTGTTTCCACAGCTGTTGCAAGCCCTTTGCACATGCTGGCCACCCACGCCTCTGCCTCGGCCTCTCTCCCCACTAAGAGGCAAAATGGCGACCAGGCTGAGCAACCAGAACTCAAGAGGATCAAGACTGACGAGGGGGAGAGCATAGTGATCGCTGTGAACGTGGACAGGCCTGCAGCGGTGGTTGCCGAACAGAGCAGTCAGAACTAAAGGCTACGTCTTGACCGTACTGCCGTCATTTTTTTCCTCCGCCTTTTATTTTTCCCTCCCATCCGTATGTACTCCAAGGTGCCAAAAGGAGAAAATAGATTAAAGCATCTCTGAACTTTGGAATGTTACCACCCAATGGGTTTAAAAGAAAAGTGACTCTTAAGGGGGAAAAAAACGGAAAGGGACAACCGCTGGATAGACTGAAATAAGTAGGTGAAATTAAGACGAGTGACACAGGAAGCCTTTAAAGAAAAGAAAGTCCATTTAGGAGGTAAGATGAACTTGGACATCCAGACTAAGGCCCACCAGGCTGTGCTGCACCTCTGTCACAACTACCTCAGTGCAGACTGGGATTTGGGAGAGGGTCAACGGCAGGTCAGCCCCCTCGGCTCAGCACCGAGACTCTGGATAAGCGGAATGAAACCCACACGTGTAATGACAACATGGCTTTGCGTAAATCCGGTTTTAAATCGACAGCATATTTCACTAAGGGAACTGACATGTGGAGCCATTTCCTGTATCTTGGCAGCTAGCCTTCATGTTGACCTACCTAATGCAGTTGTAGATATGCAGTATTTTGTTGTTCATGTGGAACTTAGGACTTCTGGGTGTATCTTCATTTCTCTAGGCACAAAACAAATCCAGCAAAAACGGCAACAAAAAAAAGGAAACGAGTATAAATAGTGAGATATCTTACATTTCAACCAAAATCCCTCCACGTGTGCATTGGACTCACAAACTGTGTTTTGTTATGTGGACTTTTCATGTTCAGTGAAAAATGAATGTAGGTTTGTTTTTCCTTTTTTATTTTATTTTTTTTAATCTATCAATGGAGTGGTTTGGTTTTTGTCCATTCTGTCAAATCAAAATGAAGTTTCTTTATCACATCTACAGATATTCATATTTTAACAGATAACAAATAAGATATAAAAATATCTCCATATGTAGTTAATCAGATGTTTCAAGCTTGCATGTAACTAATTAGAGAAAATGTACCTGAGCCGATAACAGAAAATGAAACTGAAGAAAAAATACCTACTATGAATCTGACCAGTGCTGCACTTAATGTTTTCTTATCGTTTCCTTTCTTACTCCTTGTTTACCCCAGTATCTTTGCCAGTGTTTACTCTGTTGAAGTTGGCAGTCTCTTGCTTGATTATTTTTATTGTTTTTGGCGACCGAAAAGTCTCTTCAGATTGTATTTGTTCAGAGGAAAAAAAGTGATGTTCTGCTTAAGTGGGTAAATGCTTTTTCTTTCGTTTTTTTTTTTTGTTTTATTTTTTTTATAAATTAATTTAAAAACCTTACATGAGGTCTAGCTTATTCTCCATGTCGCACTAACTCCTATGCATGAGGAAAGACCAAATGAACATCTGTGAATACTGAGCATAGCAGACTGGTTAGGAAATGAAAGAATAAATGGACCAAACACTAACTGCTTGCCTACATTTTCAAAGAAAAAAGGAGGGGGATGAGCAGTGGACCATCTGTTCAGATAGTTACACACTTTATTTGTATTTCATAGGACTTTGGACGGCAGATGTAGTTTAATGGAATTTTAACTCTGGCACAGTTTAACATAATACCTAACCATTAATTCACATTTTTCAAATATTATCGGCAGGTGGTGACTTGACTGTTTTGAATTCAGGTTTCAGGAGGATTACTGTTGTTCTGTTTAACGTATAGTTGGCAAGTAGATACCAGCCTGTATTAATTGATTCAAATGGAATGTTAAATTCTCGCTAAGACACTAAATTATCTAGAATGTCAGTTTTTTGGTTACGGTTGTGGAGATGGATGTTTTTACTATGGCCACGTGCTCAGATGTTCCCAGTTCTGAACCTTGCTCTAAGCTTCAGTGACCCTTTAAATTCAATGGAAGTAACATGGTTGGAAATGTAGATTGTTTTTTGCCATTCATGGTGTGATAAGGGTTATGATTTCTGAAGTTACATGAATTTAAAACTTCCTGGATACTTATCCAATGTACAAATTTAAAATGAATGGAAAACTTGCCCTATCATGACAACCATGTTAGAAGATAGGGGTCCTACTGCTTGTGTGTTCTGTCTGTTGCTTCCCCCACAGCAGCCAAAACAGGTATTCTGTCATTTTGAAAGCCAGAGAAATCGAAGAAGGCTGCAGTCCGTCATTGGATGTAGGTCACCACACTCCTATGAAAATCAACCGCAAGGATGCTTCTTGCAATTCAGATGTATTAAATTTTCAGGAAACATTGTAAAACTGGTAGCTGTTTTGCTTTGAACCTTAAGGCCCAGTCGCTATAGGAATTTCACCCATCAGTCTGATGATTGGTATGTTCGTTTTAATGAAATATTAATCAAATACCTTTGCTTGAACATGAGAAAAAGGCCGCAAAAATGCATACAGGTATGAATGTTTCCAAACCTTCTGTACGACCATAGGTTCAGCTATTAACATATTTCCTTGATAGGTTGCCTGTAAACATTTATATATAATGTATATCACTATTTATTCCCAACTCTCACCTGTACTTTGGTATTCTCCACTTCCAAAAGACTGACACTGTCTAGGGCTATGCACTATGACCCAGTGCTGCTTTTTTTTTTATGAGAAACTTCCAACCAAGCTTTCTGCTTTTCCAAAATACAGGTTGCAGTAATGACATGCAGCTGTCTAACGAGGAAATGCTTAGGCAGCAGCCAGTGGAGTCTGCAGCCAATTTAAACTATTGTGGATGGATGATTGCCATTATAATTACAACACTGAACACCTCTTGGTGGAAAAGGCCCAGTCTTCAATTGTAGACGGGTTCTTTCAGAATTTCTCCCCCCAGCAAGAAACATTCAACTCATACAACAGTGCATTCACATTTGAGTGATTCAGACAGTTTCTGGCTGTAAAGTTATTGCTGTTACTAAACATAAAAATTCAGTGAATGGCAAAGTGAAATAGGCTTCATGGTCAAGGAGACAGCAGCTGAACCCAATGTAGGCTTAGATGCTTGGAAATGAGTGATTTGTGATTGAAAGCTTGTAGACTGAGCCATTCATAGGTAATTGTTAAGTTTAACAACTGAAATAATAAAAAAGCATGAAATTTTGCTGTCTAAATAGGGCACGACTCCACCTGACATTATCCTCTCCATTAGTCATGCAGAGGTTCTATCCCATTATATTTAGTCCAGGCTGGAATCTGAGCATACATTTACATTCTGAACTGCCAGTCTGAAATGACAATGATCAGCCTGTAGGCCTGGACAACAGTTATAGAAAACATGCAACGGACACAATGAATCCCACGGTGGAGGGACTGGCTGCTCTAAAATGACCCAAAATGCAAACACCTGAGATTCTGTTAAATCCACGGAAAAGTGTACACGATGCTTGATTCAGTCTCTCCCACCACTGCTCAGTATCACTTGTCAGGATAAGACTTTTTTTTTCCATCTCAGCAAAGGAAATAAAATTCCATATCTTGAGAACTGGCATGTAATAGGTAAGCAAGTACCAGACTCAGTTACCGAAGCGCCATGCCAAAAGTTCTCTCCTTTTATGTCACATTTAAGAGTGACTTTGCCTGGGTCATGTGACAGGAACTTCCCGGTTTAGTTTGACGAAGAGCAATAAAAGCCAAGTTGAGAGTCGGGAGATTTAAAAAAAAAAAAGTAAAATTCTTCAAAACCAACCAGTGTCTAATTTGTTGCTTTTAAATAATGTAATAAGTCAAAAGGAAACCACTGGGATTAGCCTGTTTTATAAAAAAAAAAAAAATCACCCAAAAGAATCACAAATAATCTGGACACAACATGCAATACAAATGAAAGTCCTCTTTCGCAGATATAATTACACAACCTCCACAAAGTATGATCTCATTATGGTAAGCTATGAAGTTGTTTTCTGCCAGATATGCATGGGGAAAATGAATAATTCCAAAATGGTGATCCTCCTCGTTCCCTACCCATCGGGCGCCATCATTAAATAGCAGAGAAACTTATGAGTAATTTATGGTATTGGCACCATGCTCCTAATAGTCATAGCAATGGGAAGACGGTTACATATTAATGGTTGGAGCTGGCTGTAACACTGATGGAGAAAATGAAAAGGAAAGCATTGCACATACGAGTAAAGATCATGGACATGAGGGGCAAGAAAACTTTTGTATATGTATAATCTCTACAAGTACATAGATTCAATATGGAATATTGGCTTTATACATTGAGTAAAATCAGATCTAGTGCTAATAGGTATTTAAATGTATGTATATTTATATAAGTGAAACTTACTTTGTAAATCAGCAGAGGCACTCCCTATACCTGGTTAGGTGGTGTTACTCAACAAAACAGGAGAATCAGCTTTCTTCTTTAAAATAAAAAAATATTATAATGAATACCACAGTATTACATTCTTTAGTGTGATCACCACAAGGTTGCCGCCAGAAGATACATGACTAGTGTAGAACAAACTGAAATGTTATGTGTTAAACAAAAAAAACTGTCCTTTCAGGAAAAAAAGAATTATATCGCTCTTAAACGACGCTCGACTCAGTCTCTTCTGCCACTGCACAGGCTTGCCTGTCAAGATAAGACTATTTTGTAAATCCCAACACAGGAAATAAAATTCCATAGGTCAGATGTTCAAGTTTATGAGGCTCTCCTCTACTTGTCCTGTGTGACCACTGTGCTCTGACAGTACCTCTCCCAGCTCAGACACTCAAATTGTGATGTGCCATTTGTGTCCGTCTTCAGCAGGAGGGAATGAAAAGACCGAAGGGGAAAAAAATGATAAGAAACCTTTATACAGGTTCCTAGTGGGTCAGATTTTCTCATCTGTCATTTCCAGAAACTGTGCATAAACATCCCTGGAACATTCCCCTTTTTGGTTAAACAGGAACTTGTAATAGCTGCCATCAGCACATATGGCTAGAGGAAGGAAATGAAACACAAAAGGGAATTACTACAATCATAAGCAACTTCACATAGCAGATAATTTCTTAATGCAGCTAACATTTTCAAGAGAGTATAATTTAGCAAAACAGCACAATATTTTGAAGACTTAAATGTGTAGCACTATTCCACTAGATGGCAGCATGGCTAAATTTAATGAGCACTCACGTAACTCTTCCTGAAACCGCAAGTCAGTTTCAGTTCTCGCTCTACTTACTTAGTACTTACTGTCATTCATAAAATTATTTAGAGTGAACTTAAGATAGCCCAGTCTTAGCGATATCGACCTAGACGACTGAACTGATCCCAGGAAGTTGCCTAATATAGCTGTACTCCGCTAGAATTCTGCAAGGCATGAGGACTGTCGTACAGAAAGGCAATGGCACACAGGGGTAATCTCCTTGTCGGCTCTTTGCCCATCCAAGTCCATCCCCCAAAGCAACCAATTCCCACCCAGCTCTCCTGCATTAGCTCATCGCTAGGTTGTAACCTAACACTCCATGGTAAACAGAGACCACAGGAAAAAGCAGACATTTCCAGTGAGCGATTTGATTTCCTCGCTCGCCTGATTCATATCCAGTTCTTTGTCTGCTTCATTTGTTAACCATGCCAGGAACAGGGCAGTAGGTACACTGAGCTTATGCTCACTGGAGCAGAGAAGCTGCCATACCTATGACTGCGTTGGGCTCCGTTCCAAAGGCACAGACACAGGGGGAGCCAGAGGGGACCTGGAACTTGGAGAAGCTCCATTTGGAACTGAAGTATTTGGGAAGGAAGCTTGCTGAAGCCAAGCTGAAAACAGAATGAGAAAAATAATTCAGGCACATATACTTGCTTGCTGGGCATTATGTGCAACACAGTTGTCTGAACAGCATTAAAATGAAGAGGAGGTGGCATCAAATTGCAGTAACAACTCAAACCTATACCAGACCTAGACTGTTTGTTCCTTTTAGGATCCTCTGCTGCAAATATGTGTACAGTGCCGTGGTCACTGGACACGCAGATGAGAGACGCATCCTGGTTGAAATTGATACTGTAGGGAGACACAGACTGCAAAGTAACAGGGTTCTGATATGATGCAATTACCCACCACATTATAATTAGCAAGACAGCATGAAATACTCACCAATAAATGTTAGCTGCTTGTGAGCCCCGCCTTAGTTCCTGGATCAAGTGGCCTGCAGAGGTGTCAAATATCCTTATCAGAGTCCCCTGTGACAAACAAGGTCATTTTTTTTAAATTTTCATTTAATTTCAACAACTATGTAAAAATTCAAGTCAATTAATAGTTTGGGTGAAACATGCATTGCCCTCAAATTATTTTGGTGTAAAGTAGAACCCATTAACAAACAGGATATACAACTATACTGTACTTTAGCTTCAACCAGAGTAACTTGGTTGCAGTACCTCTACTAAAAGGATGGAGTTAAATGTATCGACAGAACTTTAAGGGCAGCATCTCCACTCAAACTCCCGAGAAAAAAAGCAAGAACTACTAGGTTTACTAAAAACTGTGAATTGTGCCAAACAACATTCATTCATGTTGACTACATTACTTCTTTCAGGTGCATCATTACACAAGCATGAGTGAGCACTGATTATCGACCAGGGGAAAACAGGATTAATAGAGCTAGAATATCTCACACACACACGCACAAAAGACATGCAATATTAGACAAAGCAATGGCTTTGTCAGAACATACACCGGCATGCCAGTATTTAATTGCCTAATTAATTTTGAATATTTGCAGCCTGCTGTTTATTTCCTGATCTTGCAGTATATCAGTTTTCTAATGATGTGATTCAGCCTTGGGCTTAATGATGATAATCATGTGAGACAGAGGTGATCTCAAAAAGAGATCTCAAAGGAATTTTGTGCATAAACGATACTGAAGCTTAATTCCCCTATACACTGACCACAGTAAAAAAGTCAGTTGTAGTTGAAAGAATTACAATAGTTCAAAGAAAGAACTATTTCATGCTCCCCCTTCAATGATTAGTAGGTTAACTTGGCCAGTCACTATAAATACATCCAATATAAAATGTACAGAACATGGAGATTGTCACAAAGAGAAACAAAGTTAGTGCAGCAGGAGTAACCATAGTCTGCTTTCTCATTCACAAGCTTGTTCATCTTGCCTGCTTAGTAATAAAATGCTATGTTTTAGGATATTCTGCAACCCTGCGGATTCTAAAATGCATTTTTTTTTTTACAGCTGTCACGCTTGGTGTGTACGGGCCTTCTTAACAGACCCAAGGTCGATTGCTACACTCTTGCACGCCATCTCGGGAAGCTGGTTTTATATTACACAGACGAGGACTTTATAACTGACAGGTTGTTCTACACAAACTTGCCAACTTGTGACAGGCAGTGCTACAGAGCTGCAGAGGTAAATCTCACTGGCTCCCCGCCTACTTTTTCGGAAGCAGTGGCTATCCGCGTGCCCTGCAGGTTGAGCGCAATGCAGCACAGGGCTCCCTCGTGGGCCGGGATGTCCACAGGGGGCTTCTCAGTGTTGGCCAAATCCACAATCTGCACGTGGCCAGAGTGTGTTCCCGGGAAGGCCAGCAGGGAATTGTTACTGTTGGGGCATAGAACACAAAGGCCTGCAGGAGGCAGCGGGAAGAGAGCATCTCAATCAGCTTTTACACCGATAGAACACAAGCTGGTGAAATCATGGCATCACAGCAGAAGGGCAGCTGCTCTGCCATGCCAACACAGACAGGAGATGAGTCTCCATTCACTGAACTAGACATCAAAAATGACCTGTTAAGTCAAACTGTAAGCTGGTTTTGTGATGAGTACAAGAACACTTAGACTAAGGGAGTATTTTTAGATTAAAATCTGCATAAGCAGCAAAGGAAAGCCATTGACCCTAATATCAAACATTAGTCTAGTTCCCTGGCTTTACAATCAACTGCAACAGCTACTGCCCCTATTTGGATGGATTACCAGCACAGAGGTGGTCTTTGTTATTAACAGTAACTGCTCTACAGCAGATCAGTCGAGATGCCATAACGGTCAACATCAAGCACAGCATGCAGGAAACTCAGACTTCATTTCCTAATATTTCCGAATCTAACATGACACAGAGACAACATGCATGTATGGTTTTTATTGGGCGTAGCCTGTAGAGAAACAGGGATGGAAAGTAATGTACCTTTGGGGTTGTAGCAGGTTTCAAACACATGTAGTTGGTGGGGGTTGTGAGTGAAGGTGAACACCTTGATCATAGAATCTAGAACCACCACAATCCTGAAACCAAGCGATATTAATCATTTCAAACACAATACTCAGATCATTAAGAAAACACAATGAATTGAATGAAGTATATCCCAGCAAAACACATCCACTTTCGATAGACGATCTGAGAACATATCCTGCCTGTATTACTGTCCATCTCCCAGGGCAGAACTGGTACAAATCACAGCACGTAGCAATGGCCATTAATAAACCACCTCCAGGAAATTGGTTAATAGAGCCAAAAGCTGGGCTGCAACCATCTCTCACTCAAAGAGCAGAGAGCCCCAAAACAGGCATCAAGACGCTGCATGTCACTACCTGTCTCTCCGGAGTTTCACCGCTTTCACTTCTGTGGAGAACTCGATCTCTATGACTGTCTTCTTCTTCAGGTCATCCCAAATCATAACTAGGACAGGCACAGCAGAAGTGCATTTGCCTGGGATCCATGTAGTCATACACATTACACATCTTCATTTTTACTCATGAATGCACACTTAGTTGAATGGTTAGTAGCATTCTTACAGTTACACTGACAATTCAGTCTCACTGGGCTGAACAATGCAAATATACCTTTGTTAGGTGGGTACTTGGGTTTCTTTCCTCCTCCCACAAGGGCTAAGTAGTTGCATCGGAAGAGCATCTCCACATGACCAACCCCACCCTCAAGGAATTCTGAAAAATGCGCACACAGCCCATTGGTATTTCAACCATCATTGGGGCAAGCAAACAGATAAAGCAGCTGTAACAAGTAGCAAATAAAAAGCCACGAACTACCAATGGTGCAATGGTAAACGTCACCTATATTTGACCGTAAATTTATGACGAGTAGTAATAACACCCACACGTTAGAGAGAGAGAGTACTTTATTGATCCCTTTGAAGAAAATTCTCGTTACAGCAGCGTTAAGATGTAAAGATGTACCTCGTGACAGGCCCTGTTTTGTAGTGTCGAGCGTTCTCCCTAATGATTAAGGTAATGTTTGTGCTATGATGCTTTTGGGAAATGGCTCTGTTTTGTAGCATAGTTGTTCTTTTCTCAAGCCGCGATACCAATGGTCAAAACCATGAAGTAGTCAACTAGCTAGCCAAGGAAAAAGTGATGTAAACTTTTGGGGTGCATGACATATGGGATAACATATTGGTATTGGCCAATATTTGTTAAAAATCAAGATATTGCCATCAGTCCAATGTTTCAGTCTTGGCTAATATTTAAATTCTATCAATATTCAAAGATAGCAGCACCAGTAATAAAAAAGTAGAGATTATCACATTCTCACTCTGATTTTATTGAATGTAACAATTTTGTAAACAGGTTACAGTTTTTATGTACTACGTGCAATATGGGTGAATGTGTCTTCCGTGAATCCTTACTGTTATCTAGGGCTGCTGCAATTAGATGTAGTCGATGACATCGATGCTGAAAATGCATTAACGTCAATATTTTAATGCAACGCATTATTTTTTGTTTAATTTTAATGAAATTACCATTATGATTTCTAAAACGCTTCAATTCATTATGACAAATGTTTTCCTTTAATATCACTACGTAATTAGCTTTTTAATATCTTTTGTATTTGTGACTGCTAAATACACTCATTATTAAAGCCATAATGTTGTCTGCTTGATACCTTAGAATCTCCATTGAATAAGTGTTTGAGAAAATGTTTAGGCTAAAATCTGCGGTTATTCGGCGGCGACTGACGGTGCCAGTGTGCGTTTGTGCAAATTGGGCTTGTCGGGACCATTGTTATTATTGTAAACTGAAATGAAAACAGACACCAAATAAAAGAAAATAAAGAAATAAAATGAAAATTAATAAAATGAAATAAAAATGAAAACTATATTTACAAAAAAAAATGTTGGACTTTAATCAGCGAAAAGCAGCGCCACACCAACATCTTTTTACATTGTTTATGCACAATATCTCCTCTTTTAAAAGATGTTGTGGTTGGTGAGCTGTCCCTTTCTTGACTTCAGTGCTTATCGCTTATATGATTTACCAAAACAGTAGCATATGGTGTGCTCCACTAACCAAATTTAATAAACAAGGATATGCCGAATTTACACAGATTACTAACTTCTGGGCATCATAATACGCATCTCATCCCATTAATATTTTAAGCATACTACCAATTTGCTTATGGAATTGACCCCGGAAATAATGTCCATATAGTGCCAAAAAGCCGGCATCCATTTTCTAAAGCCCCGCAATAACATAGTTTGTTGTTGTCAAAATTAAATTTAAAACTTAAATGTTCTATTTGATTTTCTGGAGGAAAATTAATTGTTTAGATTAATCAATAGTCAATAGATTAATCCATAGAAAAACAGTCATTAGTGCCAGCCCTACTGGTATCCTTTTTGCAATAAAAGTGATGTCTTATTCTGCTAGATATTTTCTTATCTTCATCACCAAACTCGTAAGTCTAGGTTCTGTGTGTCATATACCAACCAAATAAAAATTTAATTTTCAGCAATATCTGATAAAATGACATGACATGCCTGGATCAAAACAAAACCAAAATTCTGTTACTTGATATTACCATCTGTTACTGACAGATACTATATATTCAATACTGCCTTTAATCTGTATTTCTCTAGGCACTTCAAAGGTATCTTTCAAGCAATACCCACTTCAGACATAAACCCTCACAGTAGCTGAATTTTCAAAAGTACATGTGATCCATGAAATTATTTTACTTAATCAATGTCATTCCAGAGATTTTTATGAACCTGAAGTGGTGTAATGCTCTGCTAGACCTCAGGTGTTTCTGAAGGCAATGCGATCTTCAGAACATTTTTTCAATACAGAAAACTTCTTTGCATATTTAAATTGCTTCCATGTTTATTGTAACATGTTGACATTTTCTGCAAATTGTCCTTACCTTGCTTTTCTTTCTCTTTCAGGGGATCAGTGTTATATACTCGGAATCCATTTTCCATTCCACACGCAAAGCAACCTGGATATGAGAAAATGAGTCATGAATTGTTTTGCAATAACAATAAATAGGGAAGGAAATATAATCAGAATGTGATGTTTAGTCTGCAGTGACAGTTTCGAGATACTTGACAAGTAATACGTCAAAACAATGATGCAATAAATAAAAGAGCTAAACCAAAGCATTATTTACTGCCAGACCTGTTAAGTCGGTGTTTAGCCTTGTTAATACAACTACTCAGGGCTGGACTGGCCATCTGGTATACAAGGCATTTTCTCTGTGGGCAGGCAAAATTCATCGCGGGGGATCCCTCTATTGGGCAAAATTCATCGCGGGGGATCCCTCTATTGGGCAAAATTCATCGTGGGGGATTCCTCCATTGGGCAAAATTCATTGCGGGGCATCCCTCCATTGGGCAAAATTCATCGTGGGGGATCCCTCCATTGGGCAAAATTCATTGCGGGGGATCCCTCCATTGGGCAAAATTCATTGCGGGGGATCCCTCCATTGGGCAAAATTTGTCATGGAGGACCCCAAAATCCAGGGCCAATTTTTAATCCCAGTCCAGCCCTGCAACTCCTTATTGGATTTCTGGGACTGGAACGAGAGCATTTATTAAACTGAATTAATGCAAGTACCTCCCCAAGATGTATTATGTTGAAACACAAATAGTTAATATGACATCCATAAACACTGAGTCATAACGTACAAAATCAGCGATGAATCCATCCTGCCATTTACTCTACAACAACATGCATATGACTTACAGATTAAATAATAATTAAAGCTTAGTATTCAGCCTAGAGAATGTGAAAAATTACTAAATAAGATGAGAATTAAAGTCACTTTGGGAAGTCTGGGATCCCATTATTTGCATTCATTTAGACACCTGTCCCACCCACAAATCCTCTGAAAACAGCTGATGCAGCCACTTCTACCACATTTTATTCTGAATTATTCTATCAGGGGTATCAAGAGAAAGGTATTCAACAGCTGAACAGGAATATTACACTATGCCCAATTTCTTCTTCCCGGCACAGTTCACATCCATCTACTGAACACTCTAGTGTGTAGCACCATGCTACACATTCAACAATCACATCAACAATGAAAGTTAATTCAGGCTGACAAGGGGAGAATCAACTGTTTCTTATACCTGCTGCGCAAGGAATCAGAGGGCAGGAAGGCTTGTGCCCGTCACATGTCTGCCTGTACTCTTTCACAGAAAGAAGGTATCAATGCACAGAACAGACTAAAATGACATTTCATACACGGAACATCAACCTATCCTGCCATGCATCAGATTCAACTTTCTAACGCCTTAGAAAAAAGCACCTGATGGAGGAAATGATACACTGTAGGAAAACTAGATGATTACTGTTTCTGAAAACAGACAAGACACGTGTTACTCAAGTTAAATTTTATCCCAAAACTCCAGAACAGGCAGACTGCTCTCTGACTGATTACTTGTGACTGACACTTGATATAATGTAATAAAACATTGTGATCATTTAGAGAATATTAACAAAGTCCTGTTTTTTTTTTTAAATCTAGATGTGTTACAGAGACTATTACCGTTTAACAAAAACAGACAACAGTCCAGCCTGAACAGTCCCAAGTAAAAGGACTGTTATGAATTCCAACACCCTTGCTCTTTGTCAACAATGTCTAGTTCTTCACTACGGCTGCATGATATCACATTGCGATTATTTGATATAAGAAATATTTACACTTAATACTGCACTATCTATAAAACAAAAAAAGAAAAAATTTACCCGGAATAAACTATAGCCAAACAGAACTTATTAGATACCAATAGTGTGTCCAATAAGTTGGTAGTGCTGCCATGAGTTACGTCAGACACAAATCCATGCCAACAAATGTGATGCTAGGTGTAAAAATTTGTCCGGGCGCTAGCTTTTTGGTACTATACAGGGATTTATTAATGCCCACAATTTTATAAGCAGATTAATACTACACCTAAAATATTAATGAGAGGTGTATTGTGAAACCTAAAAATTAGTAATCTGTATAAATTCAGTGTATACTTAGGTTTACCAAATGTGTTGGACTTTGAACTACAATATCAACTCCCATTTTACCTTGTTTATCCACAATATTTCCTCTTTTAAAATATGTTATGGCTGCCAAGCCTTTTTTCACTCCAACTTCAGCATTTATCGCTTCCATGATATACAAAAACAGTAGCATGTGGCATGCTCTGCTAACCAAATTTAATAAAACATAAGAAAACGATAAATTCATACAAATTACAGTCAGCACTGCCACAGCGCGTGATTTCACACCACAAATCTGTTCTAACATGATTAATATATTAGTACCTAAGTCCAATACAATGCGGAATCACATTTGTATTCGCGCGATTTTCAGTTGAAAAGAAAAGCACTAGGCAAACTACAACACAATATGGTCTTACTGAGAAACACTACTAGCATGAAAAACAGCTACCCAAGTGATCGAGAGTGATGTCCAATTTGTGAACGAATTTTTCTTTTGAAACGTTTCTTTTAAGAGAATCAGTTTTCAAATCTAAAAGACTAAAAAACTTTTGAGCATCCACACCTTGCACAGGTCAAGGTCACAGATTTAAAAAATCTAAAAATACTTGACTAATTATCATTTAGAACACAGACACGTTTTTAAATTCACTTGCGTTTGGTTTTCGTAGACTGTCTGCAGCCATGTGGCCTTCAGTGCCCCTCCGCATACTGTTATCCGTTGTGTTTATGCTGTGTGCATGCCAGGCAGCAAGGTGGCTGTGGCTCAATACTCCACACTAATGACAGCCAAAACGTTATTTCATGAACCATTTGTTGTATTTTCTGACCCCACTAGATGGTGCTCTTTGTTCAAAAAAAGGCTCAAAGTATGTACCAAGGTAAACCAAGAGCACCATATAGTGGGGGCTGATGATACACCAAATGGTTAATGAAGCATTGTTTTGGCTATCACTACTCCCAGCTCTTCGCAAATGGCAAGTTATCAAATTTGCCACGTTTGGTTGAAGTACTTATTAGGCAATTTTTGCAAGACTCGTAAGACTCATGAGATGTTTATGATATAATTAACTAATGTATTATTATTTCTTATTTACTCGAGCTTCCCCCCACAGTTCAAAAATATGCTGAGACTAATTAGTTACCAAATAGACCGTAGGTGTGCGTGTATGATGTGTGAGTGTGCCCCCTGTGATGGGGTGGCACGCCCCCCTGGATTGTTGCCCGCCTTGCACCCGTAGCCTCCAGGATAGGCTCTGGATCCCCTATGACCCTGAATAGGGTAAGTAATTTCAAAAAATGGATGGATGAATATTTCTTATTTAAAATGCACATAATTACATTATGGGCCACTGACATCACTGCTTTTATTACGCAATTCATTTAGTTTGGAGTAAGTTACTAAGCTTTGGAGTCGCATTTCCCCAACCCTGTTTTCCCCCATCGAATATGTGTCTATTAGTACACAATTTTAGTCACTGCGAGGTTTTTCAGGAACACATTAGTTGCACTGTAGCAGGACTGATTGCACTAACTTTTGGGCATCAAAGTGCCTCTCAATAATATTTCAGGTGTACTATTAATCTGCTTCTCAAATTGTGGATGCAAGTAAATGTTCGTATAGTTCAGAAAATTCGCTGTCCATCATCTAAAGTCCAGGTGATTATTGTACATGCACACATACATACAATAATATTGTGCATATAATGGTATATAACAATGATATCCCTGTTATGTGTTAATTTGGGCACTGTGTGGCTCAGTGGGCTAAGCCGGTGTGCCTGTAATCATAAGGTTGCCGGTTCAAACCCAGCATCAGCACGTCTACGGGTCCTTGAGCAAGGCTCTTAACCCCCAGCTCCCTGGGCGCCGCTACGGGTGGCTGCCCTTTGTGGAAAGCTTACTCTGCAAAGAGTAAGTTGAGGGAGGCGTAAAGACAATTTCCCCACGGGGATCAATAAAGTATCAATTATTATTATTATCCCAAGGTGAATGCTTTGTTTCACACAAAGGGAAGGTAGTTAGACCAGAAAGACAACAGAACAGACAATAAAAATTTGGCCAAAACGGCACATTAGTGAACTATATCTAAGACATCTGGAGTCTGGGCAGAGTCAGTATTCATTGTCTTCAGAGAACATCACAGCTTAACAAAAAGTGAAGTGTCTGTGTAGCCTAAGATAAGCTAAAACTTTATTTTAGAAATGTTTGTTCTCCTGCATAATTTCAATAACAGATGATTCCCAGCACAGCATAAAATAGAAAGTTTATATCACAAGTAGAAGTCAGGTAGAAACATAAAAGGTACATTATTTAGTGCAACACAAAACGGTGATGAGTCACAGTTGAGTTAATGTCCTCCAAGAACGACAGGGTTCGCAACGTGAAGACTGAAAGCACTGTACAAATGGCAGGAGGCACAATGGAGCATCTGAAGCACTGAACACTGTGCATCTTAGGATGAACCAGGGGCTGAAAGCACCCTTCAATTGTACCAGCTCTCTGCTGAAAGAATAGTGTACAGTTTGGACACCAGTCTTCCCTCCTCCACTGACTCCGGACTAGACGAATGACAGAGCAAGTTTCCCTCAGAAATTTTTCAAGCCTATCAGCTCCCCCACCACCACCACCAATCAGGATCAAAAGACATGGCAATACGATCGTGTAGCTGCTCCACAAGGAAGGACTACTCCAGGCTTCCTTGTAGACATTCACTTTGCTGTCATGCCAGTCCAGCCTGTCACTGATGCCAATTGAGCCAATACTGATGAACTTACAGCACTATAGAATTTCTCCCCCCTGTTGAATAGTAACAGCAGTCTGTGAGCTCCTTCCTGCACCTGAAGTCCCACATCAGCTCCTTTGTCTTTCTGACACTGAGCTGCAGGTGGTTCTTCTTAAACCACTTGGGGGGAGGGAACCTCTCCACTAGACTTCTCTACTCCTCTTCTTCCTTTCTGCTACATGCCACAATCACACATAATTGTCTATTGTTAAAAGAGCTATATGAATAATCATCACAAAAAACAAATGATATGCCTGGTTAGTCACAAACAGCACCAAAATGTTTAACAGTGCACTAATACTGTCCTTCAAAGTAGTGATAAGCAGCACTGAAAAAGTTCCAGTTCTATTTAGGGACTTGTAAAATGGATTTCACAATATTTCACTCAAGTTCAGTTCTACAAAGGACTGCATTTATGTAAAAGCTGTCATTCAGCAAGAGGCGGGTGGCTCAGTGGGTAGCAGAGATGTCTCGCGCCTCCGGTCTTTGATCTGTGTGTGTGGAGTTTGTGCGTTTCCTCCCTGTGATGTGTGGGTTTTGTCTAGGGACCCCCAAATAAAAACAAACCAGAACTACAAACCCTCTATCACAGATGAATGATCACAGAAGGAAATGATGAATGAGGATTTTTTTTCATGAGGAAGAGGATATCACCTTTAGTATTTCCAGTATATAATACCAGCATTTTGTTAATTTATGAAACATCTCTACAGACCCCTAAGGTTGAAATCCCCTGCTCTAGTTACTCCAGTTTCCTCCCATAGTCTAAATACATGCAGTAAGGCAAACTGGCATCTTTAAATTGCCCAGTGTTTATTACTGCATGTGTGTGTGTTTGTGTGCCCAGGGATGGACTGGCATCCCATCCAGGGTGCAACCCAGCAATTCCCTGTACTGCCTGAGACAGGCAGATAATACACCAGATGTCAAACATTTGCAAAGACAAATGTAAATCTGGCTGATCAGTTACAATGCTGTTAAAAAACGGTTTCCTCCATTTTCAATAAGTTATTTCTTTTGAGATCAAAGTGATTCAGAGCCAGTTCTGGGAAGCAAAGGTTGTATCCTGGGCAAGACGCCAGCCCATTACAGGACACTCACATATAGTGTAATATAAACTGATGCACAATATTACGTATAATTATGTATGATAAAATATAAATAGTACAGGTTGTGGTAAGAAAACGCAAGAAATCCTCGAAGGTACAGACGTGTCCTTATTACACATTCCCATGGCTGCGTCACAGAACCTAATATGCACACTTTTCCGGCAACTTAATTCTTCTTTTAACAGTTTACATCTAAAATGCTGGGATCTTGTTTCAAATTTTAAAATAAAAGACTCTGCCTATTGTAACTTTTCATAAATTTGTTACTCATTTTTAATGAAATCCCAGTCGTTTGCAAGTGAAATCTTGACCGTACATTGATAAAGTGCCTAATGAAAGTACTCCATAAGGTTATGTGCCTATAATGTTAAATGGGATCTGAAACAATCAATTTCAGGCACATTTCCATTATATAGCTGCCGAGGGAGAGGCATGCGTGCAGCCGCCAGAAACGTGAATATGCACGGTGGCTGTATGGCCGTAAGGCCGCCGGCCAGCCACACCAGCGTGATTAATTTTAAAAACATTAACTATGAATTAAACGCTTCAGGTAGTCAGCTACACCGATGCGTAGGCCTGTGTCACGGGGAGGGGTGTAGCTCTGTACGGCTAGCTTGGTACAGCCGTTTCATGCAGCATGGACTAGACACCGCAATCTAAATAACTAATTATTGTTCACCCAAAAGACGAATTTAACTCCTCTTGTGAGCAAAGTTTGCGTCGCTTTAAACACTGTCACCGACACCCGACCTTGTTAGCGGCAGTACCCCCTATGATAACGTTAGCAGGCTAGCTAGAAAAACAGCGAACATGGCTGTCAAACTAAACGTCGTAATATAAAACTGTCCGTTTCTCCAGCTCCAAGTCACCATCAGACGCCCATCCGCCGGACAGATGACTTACAACTACGGACCACCTACAACCGACAAGCACAGTTAAGCGAAGTACAGAGTTGACTGTCTTATACAGATAGCTGCCGGGGTAATAAAATGGTTTCCATCACCATGGGAAATAATAAGTTCTGTGGTGCTGAAACGCCGATGACAATGGGGAGCTCGACCGGGCCATCGCAAACAGATGCTTGATTGGTGCTAGGAACAGAGTCGAGCAGGTATATCGAGGCGTTCACACGGCTGTGTGGGACCTGACTACCCCTGGTACGGGCCCAAGACTTAGTTTGGCCAAACACAGTTGCTGGAAAGTCGCAATCGAGAAAATAAAAAGACCTCACCGTGGTCCTGGTTAAATCCGGCGTAAAGGAGGCCGTTTCCATGGGGGTTGGAAGGTAAAAGGTTCATCGCGGTGGTCCAGAAATCGCTTAGGAATAACGAAAGGTCTGAATATCCAACTTCAGCTGTAGGAAACCATTCCTAATTCCTGCCGCCGCCGCTCCTGCCCCTCCGCGAGTCTGTCAACACACGGCCAAGCTCCCGAGCGGAGTTTCGCTCCCTTGCCAGGACGCATAGATGCGCAACGAGCCACTGAGCTCCGATACCGTTCGGCATGAGCGGGAAGCGACGCAGTCGCGCCCTCGTCCCATTTCTAATTCGCCGCAGGTAGAACCCTCAGTGCTGACGTCAGGGTTCTTTTAAATGCAAGGTGTTTCTTATGTACCTTTGCTATTACCATGGGGAATATGACTTAAACTTGTGTTTTCAAAATGGCCGTCTCGATCTGTTAGTAGTCCCGAAAGATGATGTACATTATATGTAACGTTATAGTAACAAATTAAACAATAGAAGAATTTTCTCTGGATTCCAGTCCAGTTCTTAAGTACACTGAAACGTCACATACAATACGTGTACATTACATACAGTCTCAGGAATATCGATTTGAGACGTCTATAAGAATTACTAGAAGTAGCAGTAGTGTGCTCAATTATTTAAACGCTTATTTCTGTGTTTATAAAATTAGTTCGATAACTGATTGTCGAGGATTTTGTTCGATGGAACATTCCTTCTTAATGAATATCAATAAAAGTAATGGGATAACTTTTCACCAAATATAATTAAAAGACCATTCACAAGCTGTGGTTCACGCTACAAATATTGAACCGGTCTATTTGTTTAAATGCCTGAGAGTGAATCTGCCTATAATCCCTTTTGGACTGTCCAGGATTAGTCTATATTTTTTGAGGCAACTGAGGGTCTTCACCCCAAATCATTCTGGCAGGAGTGATTGGGGTGTTTGCCCTTCCTAAGTGTGCCCCAAAGTGTGTCCCAAAACGGATCGGGGTTACTGGAGTTGCAGAAAAAATACTGAGGACTTGATCTCGGTGTCCTCAGTGGTAGGAAGGGACTTGCTGAGGCGCAAACTGGCCATTGGGAAGTTCGGGTAATTTCCCATTGGGCTGGTCTTTTTAGGGCCTGTGCATAGCCAGTGAGCGTGTTCATGAAACATAGGCCTAAAAAACTGGGGCCACACCACAACAGCATATATATGTGTGTGTGTGTGTGTGTGTGTGTGTGTAAGCTATATGAGGTGGTGGAGTGGACATCATTACATCTTAGAAGGAAAATGCATTGCTTGGTTTTTCTTGCAAAGGCTTTAATGGGCAACTTACCTCAGTACATATGTAGTTTGCTGACATTGCGCACTAATACATACAGAACCCGTTCATCAGTTAAACTTCTCCTTCAGCCTCCCACCACACACACAGAACTGAGGAAATCCGCCTTTTGTTGTTATGCACCACATGAGTGGAACATGTTACAAAATATATTGAATTTAGACTCCTTGCCTTCTCTGAATCTGTTCAAAAATCTCTTAAACTCTGAGCTTAAAGAACAGTGTCACTGTTTCATGTAAATTAATTTCATTCTATGTATTTTTGGAGAGTATTTGCATGTGTTTTCGTTTGTGTTCATATTAATCATCTCTGTATGCATGTATATGAAACTTTTGTCTTTTTTTCTTATTTGCTGCCATCTTGGCCAGGACTTCCTGGAAGAAGAGATACTGTATCTCAATGGAACCTTCCTGGTAAAATAAAGGATAAATAAAATAAATAAATAGATATTTCCAGGCTGGTTTTTGTTGCCAGTCCACCCCTGGTTTCACTTCTGTATTAACCTGCCACTCACTGAAAGTGCTTTGCATTAAGGAATTTTCAGGTCTTTTTGAAACATTCTGTACAGCAGAAAACAAGGCATTGTGTTCCCTACAATCAAATGGCCTGTGATATTTTAGAAGAGACAGTCCAGAGGTTAAAGGTTAAAAATAGTTTCTGATTCATCCTGTGTACTTCACCAGAAACAAACGTCCCTCAGATTTCCACTATACATGTGTGTTCTTGTGATTGCAGTTCTGTATTAATGTGATTTGGTGATCCAAGATTAATTTCCAGACGTGACAGTATAGCTTATCATGCTTCTCCTATCTTATCATTTAATCATAAATGGGGCTTTTGATAGAGTACTAAGGGTGAAACTTTTGGGGAGGGCTGATTTGGGAGTGGCGAGTTTTGGAAAATATTCGGGCCATTTGCAGATGGTGATTCATCATTGTGAATGTCGGAATCCAAGAACTGAAACCTGCATTTGCTGGAAAATGAAAAAAAAGAAAAAAAACTGAAAACACTTCCTTACTTTATAGAAACCTCATAATTAAAACCCATTCTAGATCCAAATCTATTGCACTGGGACTCAAATGTCAAAAAGTAACTGTTCACACTTTATTTTAAGGCTATTACTGACAGTTGGATGTTGGTCAAACAACTTAGCATCTTTCTCAAGGCGTACTTGTGCTATAGGTATCCCAATTCATGGCTTTATTAACTTCAATTACCAAATTTAAGGGGAGTATGCTATGACTGATGACAAACACAGAATGAGGTAAATATAAACTGTCTGAAATTTGAGTTTTTGTCATTTTGCATTTTCTGCATTGATTGACTGCAGCCAACTGTTATATTTTCCTTCTCAGTTTTTTTCTACTTCCTTAGGTTAGCCTAGCAAACAATATAGAAGGAATATGCCTGCTATGACAATGCTGTGAAAGAAACTAACTCATCATAAATAATAAAGGACTGAAATTCTTTAAAATTGAATTGTGGTTTCATATAGATTCAAGATTCTTTATTTGTGTTGAGATGTGTTGAGAGTTTGTCATCAGGTTTGTTTATTGTTCACTGTTGCTTCAAGGTATCTATGACTCAACTGTTTTTTTTGTCCTCCCAAATTATTTTTTTTAATTAAAAAGCTACAGTAAGCCCTTTTGGAGATTCCTGGTCGAAACTGTTATGCTTGCTGCATTGAGGATTTGTAAATCATTACCTGCAGCTTACTACCATTGAACCTATAGATAGTGTCTGCTTATGTATGCAGTAACTTGTAAAAAAAAAGAAAAACCAACATAAATGTAACAAAGAAAACTGAAAATGATTAAAGCTGTGTATGCAAACATGAGAGATGATGCTGCGTGATGTTACTAAGATTCAGGTTTCTGCTGGGTCAGGTATCATGCACGGTGGTTTTCATTTAATGGTATTATCAGCTATGTAGACGAGCTAATAATATAAAAGCACACAGGTAAAGAACTATTGCTAATTCAGGATATGGGCACTGTAATCCATTTCATTATTGTAGGCTTAAAATTCTCCCCACTTCATGCGTCCAATCTGTGTGATGCATTGCTTCTGATCCAAAGGATGGTATTTTGGCAGAGCATAAATATATTCACTGTCTGAGTGGACACAACACTTTAAAACAGTTCACATCAATTGCCAACTTTAACATATTGCTTGAAATATAGTGTTCCCTGAACACCAGCTGAAATCCAGACAGATGATACAGACTCAAGTAGAGGCTATATGAATTTTGGTCAGTGGTCAGTTTTGAGTTTACAGGAGGAAGAACGTACACAGCAATCACGGGAATACAGTGGTACCTCAGAACTCAAACTTAATCCGTTAAGAACTCGGGTTCGAATCCTAAAAAGTTTGAGTTCTGATTGAATTTTCCCCATAAGAAATATTGGAAAACCAATTAATTGGTTCCCTGCCCCAAAAAATTACATATCTATATAAATATGTGTGTGTGTTTTTTTTTAGCATTTAAACACAAAATGAACAGGATAAAACAAGAAGAGCATATACTGTACTAAACACATCTAAGCACATTTATCAAAACAGTAATTTGTAAAGTAAGAAAATAAATGTATCCAAACAATATGTAAAGTTAAAAAAAAAGAATGTGTTCTGCCCCGATTGTCCGCTCCTTCCGTGTGCCACGCCCCCTCGTTAACCCCGTGTGGAATCCCCGTGCGATCAGCTGTTTCTGGTTGTTGTCATTAGTCCTATGTATTTAGTCTGCGTTTCAGTTTGTTTCCCCAGTCTGGTCATTGTTTTGTCCATCTGCGTTTTGCCTGACTTACCTGTAATTAAACCCCGTATTCCCCAATACCCAGATGTCTGCGCCTTTGTCTCCGTTCCGTCTGCGCTCGGCACGATAATATTATTATAAATAAATGTATTAATGGTTTATTATTAAATATACTAAAAGAATTAATAAGAAATCTTTATGTATTTTATTATATAATAATTATTGTTACTGTGTATCATTGTCTAAATGTATGTATTCAGCTAGTGTAAACATGCAGGATGCTATCACAGGGCATGCAAGGCTGAGACTGAAGCATTACCTTTTGTTTCCGCTGAGACGCGTGACTCATTTCCCCGCGCGTACAAAATCTCTGAGGTCAGCGTTCACGGTTTGACTTCTGAGATTCAGATCGAGTTCTAGGTCTTTTTTTTTTTTTCAAACTGGTTGGTTCGACTTTTAAGAAATTCGAGTTCTAATGAGTTTGAGTACTGAGGTAGCACTGTACATGGGATATTTCTTGATAAATAATAAAGAGTGAATATTTGAGTTACATTGTATTATACAAATGGGGGTGATTTCCTCACCCCCTCTGTGGTTTAACAGTCGTTGGTAACCATATGAAATTCTTTTTAAACATAATTACTCATTATGTATATTTAAGGATAATTTTGTCCAGTTAGATACAGTATGACATTATGTGCCTCGTGCTCCATTTTCTCAATAAAATATACTTTCAATATTATATAATAGGATAATACTCAAAACTATGATATTCACCCACACTTAACCAGAGAATCTCCAAGAGTGCAAAAGAGACTTTTCCCATTAGCAGAGTTTATTGGAAATCATAAGCTTTCAATTACAAAATGTCATTCTTGCAGTCCCCATCTTTTTCCACCTCCAACATCTTTGGTATTTTCCTCTTTGAATTATTACTATTGTCACTGTACACTTTTGTTGAAGAAAACTCATACAAACCAAACAATAAAAACACAATAGTATCAAACAATATTATACATATGAAATACATATTTAAATAGCTGCAATGTCCTTCTGTGGTCATCATTTGTTTTAATCTCACTTTTTCTCATGGACTCTTGAAACATTTCCAAGCCTGACATTATAGTTTATCTATGAGATATCCTGATATTCTGTTCAATAGCAAAACATTAAAATGATTTGTTGTGTATAACGATATTCACTCTCATGTCCAGCTTGCAGCGTTCAGAATCCAGGCCACAAATTTAGAACACGTTTAAATATTGATGTATTCTTATTCAGCATAAAACCGCAAACAGTGGCTCAGACCAGGTTTTGAAGCAAAACTGCAATGTGATTTCAGCTCGCCAGCAATTATGTTAACTTTAGGGCTCCGTGAAAGAGCTTACTCCCAAAGCAGAATTCTCTCGCTCCTTTTTATGTGAACCTAGCAGCAGCTTCTGAAAAAGCGATAACCCAGGCTGCAGGCTGCTCTCTTCGTCTCCTTCGCTGCTGCTAGTAGATGCACAGAGCAAGGCTCCAACGAGGCCGACCCAGGAAAGCAGACAGTTTAGGTGAAGGCAGCACCACTCATTCCTATGAGATCTTACAGCTGTTCCTCGCACAGCTTTGAGAGGGGCTCTGCGGCGGACGGATGGGCTTGGATTTCTTCAGGCTGTTCCGCTTGTTGGTGCTGTTGGCTGTGACTGAATACGAGCGGCCATGCATCATTCTGGCATTCAGCCCGTTGGCCATAGAGAAGGATTTGAGGTGGCTTTTTAAGGCAATGGGAAGCGGCAGCTTGTCCACCAGATGTACAGGTGTGCAGGAGACGATGGAGCGGCAACAGAGGTCCTGCAGGCTCAACACTAGGAGTGGCAGAAGAGAAGAGAAAATGCCTTTTTTAATGTGCTTATAGCAGACCTAGTCTGCAGCCCCTTTAAATCAGACTGAAGCCCTGTACATGGCCTTTTTACAGGGGACTGAAGCCCTGTACGTGGCCCTTTTACAGGGGACTGAAGCCCTGTACATGGCCCCTTTACAGGGGACTGAAGCCCTGTACGTGGCCCTTTTACAGGGGACTGAAGCCCTGTACGTGGCCCTTTTACAGGGGACTGAAGCCCTGTACGTGGCCCCTTTACAGGGGACTGAAGCCCTGTATGTGGCCCCTTTACAGGGGACTGAAGCCCTGTACGTGGCCCCTTTATAGGGGACTGAAGCCCTGTATGTGGCCCCTTTAAAGGGGACTGAAGCCCTGTACGTGGCCCCTTTACAGGGGACTGAAGCCCTGTACGTGGCCCCTTTACAGGGGACTGAAGCCCTGGCCCCTTTACAGGGGACTGAAGCCCTGTACGTGGCCCCTTTACAGGGGACTGAAGCCCTGGCCCCTTTACAGGGGACTGAAGCCCTGTACGTGGCCCCTTTACAGGGGACTGAAGCCCTGGCCCCTTTACAGGGGACTGAAGCCCTGTACGTGGCCCCTTTACAGGGGACTGAAGCCCTGTACGTGGCCCCTTTACAGGGGACTGAAGCCCTGTACGTGGCCCCTTTACAGGGGACTGAAGCCCTGGCCCCTTTAGAGGGGACTGAAGCCCTGGCCCCTTTACAGGGGACTGAAGCCCTGTATGTGGCACAAATAACTTTACAAAACTCATTGCAAAACAACTTCATTGTGATATCTTTCACATTTCTGCAGTTTAAAAGACACATGAAACAATTCTGAATTTTGCAACAAAAAAAAAATATATTTTACAAATAAAAGTTTTACCAGTAAGGGGCGCTATTTGTAATATAGTACACAATTCTTCATTTTCATGCCTACTAAAGGTTCTAATGCACAATTCTTGGGAGAAAGCTGTTTAACTTGTTCGCTGTACCAAGTTTTTATTGATTTCATTTATTTAGGAAGCCTGCATCAAGGCAGATATCTGATCCCACAGAGCCGGGGGTAAAACACGATGGCTAGAGAAATGTTTCCTTCTTAAGGAAAAGGTTGCGGTGAAGTAAATCAGAAATACAAATATGCAGGTTTCCTGACAATATCATCAGAAATCAAGCACAGAAACAGTACTATATCTCAGGGTAGGGGCCATTCCGGAATGCATTCATCAATTCCAGTCCATATCAGGAAATGGAACTGGAGTTGGGATTGGAAAAAAAACTATGGAGAACAGAATTGGAATTGAATTCAATTTCAGGGAGATTTAAATTCCAACTCCAGTTCCATTTTCTGATTTGGATTGGAATTGACGAATGCATTCCAGAATGGCCCCAACCCTGCTATATCTACTGCTAGGATGAAATAGCATATGACTGATCTCATTCAGACCATGGGAGGCATCAGTGACTGTGACAGAGTACCTCTGTTGGGCCTCCAGAGGCGCTCCATGCCGTGCCGCATGAGCACAATGCGGGCTAGCTCCGTGAAAGACTCTGTGATGTTGAAGTTGCAGAGAGGGCTGACCTCAAAGAAAGTGATTCCCAGGCGCTCTGCATACACCTGGGCTTGTTCCGTGGTCACTTGGCGCTTGTAGGCCAGGTGCAGGCGGTTCCCCACCAGGATTTTGGGCACACCAGGAGCATGCTGGGAAAGTTCACATACAGAGGAGATAAGATGACCAAACAGAGTAACCAAAAAGGATAACAGCTTTCCTGAACAAAATCTAGGTACATTATCTCATGTTTGAATTAGCAGTCACTTGTAGCAAAGCCTAAACAAATAGTCTAATTTGACTGAAACTAAGGTGTAGAGGTATATACTTATGCAGAAGTGCCAAACAGTAATCCAGGTTAAAAAAAACCCTTACGTCTCTTAGACGCCACACTATAATTTGTATTTATATTGAGGTGGCATGGTGGCTCATTGCCTGACACGTCCTTGTTGTGAGTTTGAATCACAGTTCTGTGTTGCCTGGCATGAGCTGCAGGTGACCCTGAATAAGTGGTTGGATGAATGGAAATGTAGTAGTTATTATTTGGTCATGAAGCAGATATTTTATTCAAAGAAACTAGAAAAGCATAGAATTTTATTACTGTACTGACCTAGATATGCGACTTGTTTTTAAAGTATATTAGCATATCTGATATATCTGAGTTTTAATATTTAACCTTGTTGCCATATGTCTAGTTATTTTCTTTCTTTATAAATGGGTACATATAGTACTGTGCAAAAGTCTTATGCAGTCAAAGAAAAATGTTTCAATGGCCTTCATGTTGGTGTAATACTATGATACTACGGTGGGTGGTTCATCTGCCTAAGCCTCTGTGCTTGTGAATGGAAGATCGCTAATTAATACTTCAGAGTTATTTAACAAATGAAGTTAATTGACCTAGTGGAGAAATGTAACAAATATATGGAATGGCTGAGGTGCCCCTGAGGAGAGGTTTTGGAACCAAAGCGGAGATCATCCAGCCATCCAAGATATCAGGAACATTTTGGAGGGCCAAAGAAATCTTTGTTAGTTTTTATCGTGTTGCTGTTGATTTGCATATGTTTTAATGTTATTATTATTATATTTCTTTTCTGCGCAAATATACACTCACCACACAGACAAATAGCCTTAAACATTTCTTTGACTTTTTCCACAGTATTATACATGCAGTGACAGATTAATTTTGTCAGTTGTTCTGGATGTTTGCATGTCCCCATTTCCATGTAGATCTTCTCCTGTCATATTAAAACTTCCATTTATATGTGTTTTGTACATACTTTCACACACAGCAACTAGAGGTCACCCTTCCTTTTCTTGGGTAATAGATGTCTAATGTTTTCTGCCCAAAAAAATCTTACTGCATGTATTTTGCAGACTTATGAATTCTAACCTGAATTAGAATACTGTATTACTATACAGTACATTATATTACATTTTAAATGTTTTCTCATGGCAAAATGCAAGTATTACAGACAAATTTCTAGGACTGGAAAATTTGTTGCACAATGTGTTATTATTATATTATATATATTATATTATTATTTGTATATCCCACATTTTTATTTCATTCATTCATTCATTTATTCATTTACAATTCTCTCTATTTATAGCTGGGTATCTAACCAGAACAACTTAAGTTGGGCATCTTTCTCACAGGTACCACAGCATTAAAAACATTACAAACAGCTGGTTTAGCTATTGTGGGACTGAAAAGTCCGCTTGATCCTCTATATAAGGAACTGAAATACATAGGAAAGAATTCACTGTCCGAATTATACGCCCTGGTCTTTAGTTAAATTACCATATGAGCTGTGGCCCAACCACAAATATTTTCTATTGTTTTTATAAGGAGGGTAATTATCTTTTTTTAATAGCCAATGCATTTTCTATACACAGTGTCTTTATTATTGTCACAGTCACTTTCTGGGCCACCTTATATGTGTCACTCTCTCTTTGCCAGTGTGACAGTTAGCTTCTGTTGTCAATCAAACCCTCATCGTTTTCAACAGACTCACTATTTAGGCTGTCTGTGGGTGGGTTATCCTTATTTAGAGCTGACATTATGTACTAATGTAACACCATTATAAACTGACCCTGTGCTTGTTAAACCTGGAGGCAAGTGCCTAAAATTACTGTAGACACATTCTTAAATGTTATGTTTAATTAGCTCATGGAAACAGCACAGAAAACAAGATAATGTGCAACAGTGAGGTAATGAGACGAACACACAGATTCCATATATAAAGCACGCTCCACAATTATTGCCACCCATTGTAAAGATTTGTAAAGACATTGGAAAAATGCAAAAAAAATCCAACCTTTCATTAAAAAAAATTATTCAAAGAAAAACAAATCCTTCATCAATAAATAATTATTTTCAACAAAATCACATGTTCCACAATTACTGGCCCCCCAGCATTTAATACTTTGTATAACCTCCCTTCTCCTATAACATTTTATAGGGTTAGAGAATACAGAGCAGGGCATCTGAGACCATTCCTCTTCACGGAACCTCTCCAGATCATCCAGGGTCCTAGGCCCTCTGTTGTGCACTCTGCTCTTCAGCTCAATACACAGGTTTTCAATGGGGTTCAGGTCAGGGGACTGAGATGGCCATGGCAGAAGCTTGATTCTGTGATCAACTAACCATTTTTGTGTTGATTTGGATATGTGATTTGGATCATTGTCCTGCTGGAAGATTAAATGACGGCCCAGATTTCGTTTCCTGGCAGAGCCAGCCAGATTTTGATTTAAAATGTCCTGGTATTTCATGGAGTCCATAATGTCATGTACCCTAACGAGATTTCCAGAGCCTTTGGAGGAAAAACAGCCCCAGAACATCACAGAACCACAGAACCTTCTAATTCTAGCCATCCTTCTTTTTACACCAAACCCACCTTGAATGTTGAATGCCAAACACACACTCTCTCTCTCTCAAACGCACACACACACCCATATATGTATATGTGTATATATATATATATATATATATATATATATATATATATATATATATAGAGAGAGAGAGAGAGAGAGAGAGAGAGAGAGGGAGCAGGACTCTTACCTCATTAATTTCTTTGATCCATCTGTCAATGCCATCAAAGGACCAACGATTTGTGATGTCATACACAAGGATTACACCCTGTCAAAAACCCACAGTGTTAAAGAGTAATCAAATGCTTTGAAAAGCTGCACTGAGCAGCTGTGCTACACTTCACTCTACATTTTACTATAGAGTGTTGAAAATTTAAGGTAAACCAAGACAAATAATCACCCATTGACCACTATTTGTGCTAAACACAGCAGAAGCATGCAGTGCACTTCCTTACCGACGATAAGGGACAAACCGTCACATCATGTCCGTGCCTGTTTGCATCTCTCTATGGCCGAAGAAGCCGAGGACATCACGGCGGGAGGGTGACATTTCCCGTGGCGCCCTCGCTCAAGGGTATCCGAGCGTGACATTTACCGGGCTCCCAGCATACGGCGGGGTGCCTCTGATGCCCCCCCCCCCACCCCCGCCCCCGCCTCACTCTCAAGCTTGCTCGCATAGCTGCACTGACCTGCTCAACCTTTACATGGATCTGTCTGTCTGTCTGTCTCTGTCTATCTATCTATCTATTCGTACTCCACATTGAAGCATTACTGGCTGGTGGAATCTGACTGCTGACACGTCCCATTTTACTACTTGTGTACATTTCCTTTGCGAATCATTGCTGACTGGTGCTGATTTTATGGCCACTAATGAAACCGTAAGAAAAGCAAACTGGCAGGTTTATTACATGGATGGAGAGGACATTGTGTACTGCCAGCTCGCTTCCTTGCTTGTCGGGGGCGTCATTTCCATGGTAACCCTCAGCCTTTCCATTTATCGGGCCAGTGAAGCCGTGCCGGACAGCGCTCTATAGGGAGCCGTCCCGGACACCTGTTCACAGGCTGATTGGCGGCCTGATTATGGTCCCTCTCCCACACATGGTTCAAACATGCCTTCTAATCATCACATATCACACTCAAACTGCATGGCCTAGAATGTCCTGCTGAGGGTCAGTCTGTGGCACAGCGAGACTTACTCTTAAGTATACGGGCACATCAGCTTGTGTACAGAGCCATTCCTCTGTACCATCCCTCCATGTCCTCATTTAGCTAACAATCTCAACAAAAACTAGTCAGTAGGGGGCGCTAGTACGAGAACAGAACAAATATGTGGAATGTCCGGTGGTCCAAATAAGACCTTGAGAACCTCTGGACTAGCTATATCTATGTGAGGTCCTAAGAGCAGCAGTATTATTTTTGCTGTAGATCTATGCATTAACGTATCAGAAATAGGAGATAGTTGCATATGTGAGTGTTAAAGCAACTTTTACATTCAAATAAACAAACTTGTGTCCCTTCATAACCAGGCTCTTGCCCTGAATTTCATGAGATATACCCTGTAATCACTGCGGCATCTTCTCTAACAACCCACCTGTGACCTTGTAGGAATACCCTGTCTGAATTAAATGTTATTCTGTTATAATTTAGTGTTACATAATATAACCCAGTTTCCAAAATAGTTAGCATGGTGCAAAAATGTAAATAAAAAAAAGAATGCAATGATTTGCAAATCATATAAATCCATGATTAATTGAAAACAGAACACAGACAACATATCAAATGCTGAATCTAAGAAATGTTATTGTTTTATGACAAATACATGTTCAATTTCAATTTTATGCCAGCAACAAAAAAGTTAGGATGGGGCAGCAAAAGAATGGAAAAGTTGTGTGATGCTAAATCAAAACACCTGGTGGAATATCTCATAAATAAATAGGTTCATTGGCAACAGCTCAGTAAGATGATTGGGTATAAGAAGAGCCTCCCAGAGAGGCAGAGTCTAACAATTTAAGAATAATGTTCCTCGACATAATATTGCAAAGGATTTGGGCATTTCATCATGTACAGTACACAATATCATTAAAGGATTCAGAAAATCCAGAGAAATCTGTGTACGCAAGGGACAAGGGCGAGAACCAATATTGGATAGCCGTGATCTTTGGGTCCTCAGGCGACACTGCATTAAAAACAGACATGGTCCTATAGTGGAAATCACTGCATGTGCTCAAAAATACTTCTGACAACCACTGTCTGTGAACTCAGTTCATCACTGCATCCACAACTGCAGGATGAAACACTACCATGCAAAGAAGAAACCATATCTCTGGGCCCAAGCTCATTTAAGATGGATTGAGGCAAAATGGAAAATTGTCCTGTGGTCTGATGAATCAAAATCTCACATTTTTGTTGGAGATCAGGAATGCCGTGTCCTCCGAGCTAAAGAGGAGAGTTACCATCCAGCTTGTTATCAGTGGACAGTTCAAACGCCAGCATCTGTGATGGTATGGGGGTGCATTAGTGCCCATGGCTTGGGTAGCTAGTGCATTTGGGAAGGCACCATTAATGCTGAATGAGATATGCAGGTTTTGGAGAAACATATGCTGCCCTCCAGACAGCATCTTTTTCAGAGAAGGCCTTGTATATTTCAGCAAGACGATGCCAAACCGCATTCCATGCGTATTTACAACAGCATGGTTCTGTAGTAGAAGAGTCCGGGTGCTAGATTGGCCTGCCTGCAGTCCAGACCTGTCACCCACTGAAAACATCTGGTGCATCATGAAACGAAAAAATATGACAAAGGAGACCCTGGACTGTTGAGCAACTGAAATCCTATAACAGGCAAGAATGGGAGAACATTTCGCTTTCAGAACTCCAGCAACTGGTCTCCTCAGTTCCCAAACATTTACAGTGTTGTTAAAAGAAGAGATGATGCAACGCAGTGGTAAACATGCCCGTCTCCCAAATTTTTTTAATGTGTTGCTGGCATCAAATTCAAGTGGAGCATATATTTGACACAGAACAATAACATTTCTGTTTCAACATTTGATATGTTGTTTTGGTTGTATTTTCAATTAAATATGAGTTTACATGATTTGTAAATCACTGCGTTCAGTTTTTTTTTTTTTTTACATTTTACACAGCGTCTCTTTTTTGGAAACGGGGTTGTACCAACTTTAAAGTGCAATGCTTACGATTAGTAAGCACATACAGGGGCAGTTAAACGAGGAAGGTTTCATGAGGTTCAGGCACAGAAATTATCTTTTGGAATATACTCCTGTTATGCTGCCACAGAGAATGTGCCACCAGTGCCAGCATTGTGTTGAGCGGAAATTGCCGGATAATGTTCACCTAATCAAATCTCCAAAGTACGGCAGTCCTCCAAGCACACTAATCTGCAGTCTAGAAAGCACACTGCAGTTTCTGCCTGGGTTACGCATTAAGCGTAGTGGCGTTCCCTGGTTTTCCTGACATCTGAGGGCCGACACTGTTTGACAAATGTGCAGGAACGACACTGTTTGACCGTGCTGTTCCAAATGCCATATTTATTTGGTGCTGTCGGTATAACTACGACACCCTAAGGAACCTGAAAGCATGCGGTTCCACTCTGATGACCTTGAGTAGACTTGAAACACTCCCTTAATTGACTTAAAGAGGTGAATAATCACACTTTTATAATTCGTTCCAGTGATAGATTAGATTTTATATATCATACACGCAACAATAAGAATGTTAACTATCGCTGCTTGAACCCATAACAAGGTGAAATCTTTTTCCCAAAGATGTTTTGCAGCCTTGTGCATTGTGCTGTCTCTGATAGGCTCCAGACCCCCCGCGACACTGAGTAGTTGGTACATGGATGGATGGAGAACAATTAATATTTCATTTATGCATCCCCTGCAAGAACATCAGCACCATTCCTGTAAATTACCTGTGCTCCTCTGGAATAGGACCGAAATATGGTGCAGAACCTTCCTTGGCCAGAAGTGTCCCTGAAAGAAAACATTGTGGGGCCTCAGTTGTCAAATTCACATGTTGGTGCCTAAACTCAACACTGAGTCCTTTTTATACACAATAAAAGTGCTGTTTTATTACTTTTGTGTTTGTGCTCAGCAATTACCCTGCATAGAATATGCCTTTCCACTCCAAATACACTGGCACACACCTTCGTCCATAGCAAGTGGCCCTCCTGCACAATTATTCTTTATAAATATGTGCATACACTGGTAAACTGAAAATTAGAGAACGTGTTTCATTATTGTGTGGTGATACTGATACCATCATCTGTGTGTGGAAAGTGTTACGCTTCAGCAAAGGACCAAAACGCAGAATAGTGTTTTACTTCATGAGATCATAATAGCTGGATGTAAAAAAGAAAAGTTTGTGGAGCAGAAGCATTTTTCCCATACGCTCAGCACCAAAGGACACAGAGGACCCTTTTATGTAAGTCTGAATTCTTAGCTTTTTTCTGGCATAGAAAAAAAGTAGACTAATTTTTGGAAAAAACAAAATAAAAAGTGAATGATCAGTCTCCACTGTTTTGACTTGTTGCATTTACGGGACAAAAGCTACTTTACAATCGCGGGCTACTCCTTCCCTAAGAGGCCCCGTGTCCTCACACTCATCTTAAAACTGCATCCAGTCACCAGCCTCACTGTGGATCTCACAGATTCGCAGAGAAGCACACACTTCCATTTCTTGTATAATGTTTTATGATGTGATTTTCCGCAGCACGAGTTCAAAAGTAAATTTTTTTTTTATGGCATTTCTGATTCTGGCGGCAGAAGGGTAGAGACTGCAGGGAGGACTGATGTGTTAAATCATTTACAAAGCTGCATTTCACAGATATGATTACCATGTGCCTGGTGCGGTGGGGATGGGGGGGGGGGGGGGAGAGGTTCATGGAAAATTAAAAACACCATTTGCTAAAGCGCTGCCTCCCCTGAAACTCCATACCAAAATCTTTCAAATCAATAATTCAATATTTACCCAACTGAGAGTGCAGCCTTCTAAAAATACGAGTGGATGGAGCAGAGCTGGGATGTCACTGGGGCAAGGGCACGCCGCCTGGCAGTCACACTGTGATCGCCAGCACACATGCGCTTTGTCTATCAATCCTGACAAGGACCTGCCTTTTCAGTGCTACGCCCTGCAGTGACTTCTGATGATGGTACTGGCTTGTCTCTGGACACTTAAAACTATTGTGTGATTATGCAATATCCCCTGCTCACAAGCTACCCAAACAAACAAATAAATAAATCATTGCAAGTCAGTTTTCTCAACATCAAATTACACTGTCGCATCATAAGTAAAAACTGAATGGATGATTCATCTCCTTCAGATAGTTCAGGCTTTTTGTGCATCATGCATACTCGCAGTTTTAATGATCATTAAGCAGGCGCAGAAGCCAGCTTTTTGAGAGGTGTGTGCATTATTGTATGTATGTGTTTGTTGCTAAGCCTGCTGTAGCTAACAATGGTTCTTTGAAGTTCACTCCAAACTTACCAGAGCTGTAATTTAACCCTCCGTCCGTCCAGGAGAATGGTGGTTGTCTTGTAATCAATTCCTGTCAATGGGGGGGGAAATAAGAAAACTTTACACAAGCTGTCCATATGGCTGCAGCCTTAGGGTATATTTGCACAGAGCCGCCTGTCGCTTTTTTAAAACTGATCTTGCTCGACAGGCTGAAGCTGAGACAGCCATTGACAGACATGACAAGCACAGATGACCAAAGCACTCTGGATAGGGCCTTGCGTGTGAGCATGATGGGGGAGCATTTAGAGGGCATTACAATGTCAATCCAGAGACAATCAGTGGCTGTATTTGGATATCGGGCTGACTCACTTGCATGCCCAGGATGTTACGGAATTTGTTTTTGGACACTGATGGCCGCGTTGAGGGTCCAAAGGGGTCCTGCATATGATCTTATCACAATGTAGGTTTTTACTTTGCCTTTCTGAGCTCTGATGAGACTGACAAGGCTATCTCTACTCTATTCCATGACTGAGATGGGTTTATGATGCTAGAGGTGTCAAGGCCACGCTGTCTAGATTCGAGTGACATTGGGCACAGCATGCTTCTGGAATTACGTCTATAGTTCCATGATCCAAAGTCCCAGGCTGTAACTCTTTTAGTGCCGTTGGGCCACCTGACCCGCATGGGTGGGGTATGTGCACTTTATTAGAGCACTTCACAGCAATCAAAAGCAGAACATCTACAGCTCTCCATTATATCATAACAGGAAAAACAAACCAGTAGCACTTTACACATCCTGCTAACATTCTTGTGCTCCCATATGGATGAATGTATTTTAATAAAACCAAGACAGGAATAGAACTCTGACAGTATAATCCACCGAAAATAGCCATCCATCCATCCACCCATCCATCCACCCATCCATCCATCCATCCATCCAATCATCCAATCATCCTTGTTCAAGTTTCTAAAGTAATTTGTCACATAGGCAGTTATATTCAGTACAATGTGCAGTGAAATGCATTATTGACTAACTCCAGTCTATAAACATTGAATTTACGTATAGGCACATGAGTATAAAGACATAAGACACTCTCCAGGTGTGGCCTATGGTAAAGCCAGTTATCTAGATATCGTTTAATTTAGCTGCAGATGTAGTCTCGCACAAAGGGAAATGTGATATTCTGCATTTTGAAGCATGTTCTTCAGTTAACACTGTGAAAGGTCCACCTGCCAACTGTGTGATGTTTACCAAACAGGGCGGCTTATTCGGGATGCCATCAGAGTGGCCGGGAATGCCAGGGGACAGTGACTCCTGTCTGCCACTTGCATGCATTGCTTGTGCATTCACAGCAAAACCACACTGCATTTGTATGTCTCACGGATTTTTAAAAAATCATGTTCCAAAACAATGCATACATAAAAAGAGCAATACCTATATAATTGCATTGTCTTTCCTGCTATGCAACCTGAAAGTATATAAATCCTTTCTTGTCCAGAAATACATCAAAAGTATAAATTAAAATGTGTAAAGTGCAGATTATGAATGTTTACTGATGTCAAACTATATGGCACTGTGTGCATAACGCCTTCTGTAAATAAAGTAAATACTGTAAATATACATTTCCTGAGAAAGACATATTGAACTGCATAAGTTAACAGTTTAACAGTGTGAAACAACATCCAGGAGCCTCTTAATCTGTGTGTTCAATTTAACAGCAGACATGTAAGACAAAGCAGCCACAGCTGCATTACATTGTACTCAACACCTGGCTTGGAGACAGTGTGATTCCTAGAAACATTTTGGAAATAATATCCCCCATTTACCTCAATCAAATTCTTCTGCAGACATGACATGGTCAGTAAGGAATGTCATGTGTGCTCTTGCATGTGTGTGGACTTGAGGCACCCGAATGTGCATGACAATACTGATTTCAAATATTCCTGAAGTCTAACACATGAATACCTTGCTCAGATTAATAAATGGGTGCATTACTTCACATTTTCTGATGTGAAGGATAGAAATGCCATGCTGTGAAAGTGAAATTCACACTGGCCCTCAACCAGAAAACATGAGTCATGCTCTCAAGTGTAGGTGGAAAATGGCAGAACAAAGGCAGGGCTTCAAAAAAAGTGCATCAGTAGGCCTCCTAACATTAGACATTTAATATCCCTTTGGAGAGATGTGGAAAGCTCTGGGCTTATACTCAAGCAAACAAAGCACAGTTTGTAGCTGAGCCTGTGAGCACCTGGCCAAGGTTCTCATGTTGAAGCAGTGGACTGATGGTCTATTAGCCAGACACGTGGCTTCAGTCTACCTTCTGTGAAACAATATTTACAAGAATATCAAGATAATTAAATGTTTAAAATTTATGTCATGATTTCCTAGAAAAAGAGGATTTTTCCAAAGGTCTGGGGTGGATGAGGAACTCATCTATCAGACATCAGTGGTACATAAGCTCTGGGTAATGGTCTGGTGTACATGAGAGGGGATTTGCTGTCCAGAAAACTGGGGCAAACTATTGGGATGCTTTGTCAGGGGATGGTCTCAGATTAACAGCAAAACAGCTTTAGTTTGACTCCTTTCGACACCATGTCAGTGCTGTCCCAAAGGTAAATGGACATCAAAATAAATCACAGTGCTGTGTCAGTGCTGTCCCAAAGGTAAATGGACATCAAAATAAATCACAGTGCTGTGTCAGTGCTGTCCCAAAGGTAAATGGACATCAAAATAAATCACAGTGCTGTGTCAGTGCTGTCCCAAAGGTAAATGGACATCAAAATAAATCACAGTGCTGTGTCAGTGCTGTCCCCAAGGTAAATGGACATCAAAATAAATCACAGTGCTGTGTCAGTGCTGTCCCAAAGGTAAATGGACATCAAAATAAATCACAGTGCTGTGTCAGTGCTGTCCCAAAGGTAAATGGACATCAAAATAAATCACAGTGCTGTGTCAGTGCTGTCCCAAAGGTAAATGGACATCAAAATAAATCACAGTGCTGTGTCAGTGCTGTCCCCAAGGTAAATGGACATCAAAATAAATCACAGTGCTGTGTCAGTGCTGTCCCCAAGGTAAATGGACATCAAAATAAATCACAGTGCTGTGTCAGTGCTGTCCCCAAGGTAAATGGACATCAAAATAAATCACAGTGCTGTGTCAGTGCTGTCCCAAAGGTAAATGGACATCAAAATAAATCACAGTGCTGTGTCAGTGCTGTCCCAAAGGTAAATGGACATCAAAATAAATCACAGTGCTGTGTCAGTGCTGTCCCCAAGGTAAATGGACATCAAAATAAATCACAGTGCTGTGTCAGTGCTGTCCCCAAGGTAAATGGACATCAAAATAAATCATAGTACTGTGTCAGTGCTGTTCCAAAGGTAAATCCATCCATCCATCCATCCATCCATTACCTACCACTTGTCCGGGGTTCGGGTCCTGGGGGTAGCAGCTTCAGTATAGATACCCAGACCTCCCTCTCCCCAGCTACCTCTACCAGCTCCTTGGGGGGGATGCCGAGGCGTTCCCAGGCCAGCCGAGAGATATAATCCCTACAGTGTGTCCTGGGTCTGCCCCGGGGCCTCCTCCCTGTAGGACATGCACGGAAAACCTGTGCCAGTGCTCTCCCCACACGACACAGCTGTGCAAAGGCCTGTACTTGGAATTCTCTGCTGTATTCTCTCTCAAATGATATGATGTTTACATTCCCATACAGAAACCTCTGGAAGGTATATTTACTTCCCCGAAGGGCTCTGTTGCAACCTCACTTATGAATTATGGAAGACAAACAGCAGGGCTCCAGAAATGCAGCCCGACTGCACACAGATAAACAAGAAGCGTAGGACCGGACTTCTTGAAACGGAGTTCTCACACGATCAGGCAAACGTGCTACTGGAAACATGCTGTTCTGCTTCCTCTCTGGCAGGCAGGGAGCAGGAACACAGTCCCCCAACAATGAGTTATGTTAAAAGCAGCCAGAAGAGCAACATACTTCTGCTATGCAGTTAACCACCAACTGCAATTCTGCTTCAGCACTTTTTTCCAGATAAACTACAACAGCTATACCTTGTCCACAATCTTAAATCCTTCATATTACAATATACCAGTTGGTTTTGATCTTTAGAAATCTGGAATCCCTCTGTGGATCGAAACATGTACATGGAATTCGTTTGTGTATGTGGCATTAATCTCAATGATAAGGAGAGAGGGTCCCGCGGGAAGAGATAAACTAGTCCTGAATTTTATGATGAATCGCCAGTGAAAGTCAGTTCATGCAATCCAGTTGTTCCCAACTTTAACACTCTCCCCACTGAACAAAGTGGACGTAACCATGAGTTCCTTAATAAATATCTGATATCGTTCTCCAGCTGTTGCCTTCCTCCCTGCCTTCTTTATAAGTGGCATTTGAATCCGTATCATACCTGAACAATCCCTTTGTTGTTCCTGCCATGGTACAGGCTCCATTGTTCACACCCGGACCGGACAAGCGACACCTCCAGCAGTGGTCGAGCGTAACCACCGTGATCCAGTTGACGGATAGCTTTGACAGCAGCCTCTAATATTACACACTGACTGAATTTGTCTGCGTTCTACAGTAACAAGCCACATGATTCCTTCCAGGAATATAGAACCCATAGGACACTGGTGAGGCTTTGCAGTGTTTTGCCCAAAACTGAATCCATGTTATCTGTTGATGCTTTGCAAATTGCATATTTAACAACATCATGGGTCCTGAACAGATGTTATCATTCACAGCTTACCTCAGACAGGGGAAAAGAGTAGAATTATGCCAGTTTACTGACACTAAACGGTACTAAACAGCAGTTTTTTTTTTACAGTTATATATATACACACACACACACAGGTTTGTAATTATATCTTTGTGGGGACTGTCCATTCACTCCTATGGAGAAAACTCTAATCCCAACATGACAACCTTAACCCCTACCCAGCCCTAACCTTAACTGTAAGTAACCAAAATACGAGACCTTTGGCATTTAATTTCTATGCATTCATAGATCTTTGCGGGGACCTGGAAACTGGTCCCCACAACATCAAAATAACAGGTTTTTATTTCATTGTGGGGAACATTTGGTCCCCACAATGTAATATAAACATAATCCACACACACACACACATTCATTTTCTGAGTTTACGTGCTATGTCAAAATATCAGCTGAAAGGCATACTATTGCTCCAAAAGAAAAAAAAATATTGTACTATAAATATTTTACTTATTTCTATTTTGGTACCAAAATCTTCATTCACCAAGTAGTGCAACAGATCACTGGGTTTCACTGTCACCTCTGCTGTTTCGGGTTTGAATGCCCCCCTGCTCTGTGTGTGGTATTTGCATGATCTCCCTTGTTTACCAGCCGTCCTCCACATTCTCTGCCTTCCTCCTACAATCTAAAAACACAGTTAGGTAAACTGGCATCTTTAGCTTGTCCATACTGTCTACCCTGCCTTCTGCGCTATGCAGCTTGGGATAAGCTGCAGGCTCACCCTAACTCTGCATTATCATTGATAAATAAACAGACTTTTTTGCATTACAGCCATTGTCGACAAGATATTTATAGGATACTATTTTGCTTAGCAAAAGTTCAAGGAGTCACTACTACCATTTTTTTTTCGATCAACAACGTCTGAAGGCCAGTCTGGACTCATCCTTTCATGGTCACATTCAGCTCCAGCTCACAGCTACTGGAAAGCAGTTCCTGTGAGCTGCTTACATTCACTGCATGCTGCAGCATCTTGTACACGACCCAGGTCCAGAGAGAGGCAGTGTTACGTAAGAGCTAGTGACTAATTATAATCCTTCCTGACACATATCACAACAAGGCCTTCTGCCTGCTGGCAGCATTGTGTGGTTCTCCATGGGAACATCGCTCCAGAGAAGTAAGACCCCCCCAGCCCCCTACCCCAGCCCCCTTGCACTGGAAAAAGTAGCCAGAGCAAAGGAATATTCAAGGGCAGCACAACTGAATCATGATCATCACATTGGAGTGTACAAATAAAAGCAGTGCTATATAATTATTTAACAGCTTCCAATATGTCTCCTAAAATGAGGTGCAGATCTACAGTATTTACATATGTGATGTGTTTTCTATGTTAACATTAGTATGATTGTGTGTGTGTGTGTGAGAATTAGGTTTATATTACATTGTTCAATGTAATAAAAATCAGTTATTGATGTTTTTCAGGTCCACACAAAGATCTGTCAATGCAATCAAAAATTAAAAATGCATTGTCTTGTATTTTGTTTGGTTACTTATGGTTAAGGTCAGGGCTGGGTAGGGGTTAAGGTCGTCATGTTGGGATTAGAGTTTTCCCCATAGAAGTAAATGAAAAGTCCCCACAAAGATATAATTACAAACCTGTGTGTGTGTGTCTGTCTGTTTGTGTCTGTTTGTGTGTGTGTGTGTGTGTGTGTTTGTGTGTGTGTGTGTGTGTGTGTGTGTGTGTGTGTGTGTCTGCCCTTAGGTAGACTGTCATTCTACCTGGGATGTACTGAAGCCTCATCCCTGTGACTCTAAGCAGGATAAATGCTTAAAATAATAGAGGATGAATGTTACAGTGTCTCAGCGATACACGTCTATGCAGGCAGGACTCCAGACTAACTTTTCCAATGGTAGCACTGGTGCTACAAACTCTCAGTTGGTCGCACCAGCACATGATTTGGTTGTGCCTCTTTTTACTTTTAGGTGTAGCACGCTATTAACCAATGACCTTGCATGCTGATGAATAGTTGTCCTAATTTGCATAACCTAATTGTTCTATTTATGAAAGATTGACAATGACTCAAGGCTTAATGCAGTAACTATATTTGCAAAATATTTTAATCTGATCATTAATTCTAATAACTCTCATCATAACTTGTGCCTGTCTTGGGACGTACCTTTAGCTCCACCTCTCCACCAGCCTCCTCCTCTTTCTACTCTTTTAGTTTTTTTTTTAATAATCAGCTACAGATCGCTTCATTTTTGGAACATATAAACACCATAGATAAGGTGAATTTTTTCACGCGTTTTATCACTAGTGCACGCAAACGTATTCAGTCCCGTGTGCAGGTAGAGAGGGACCAACTCAGCAAAAAGAAAACAAAACGCTGATCTAGGGTAGAAGAAAGAAAAAACTTTTGCATGCAATTTGTTAACGCTGAAGCAAAACATCTTAATGATTATCATACACACAGATGTGACGATGTGAAATTTTAAGTCGCACACTCTCATAAATTGGGGTCACAGTCTATAGCCCTGGTAGGCTTAACCTGCACTTTCCAATATTTCTATTTCATATATTTCATTGTTATATTTATTAATTTATTTGTTTTGTAAGTTTACTTAATATCAGGAAACTAGGCTGTAAAACATTCCCTTGGCGTAGCTGAACTGTAGCACTGTATCTAAGCGCCTAATTCGATAAAAAATACATTAATTCACTCCGACAGTATACACAAGCAAAATGCTAACATGCTATAAAGTAATGTTGCAGCTTTAAATAGCACTATCAGTAATCAAGTAGCAGCAGTAATTAGGGTCTTTAACAGTGATGTTCTTAACGCATGCAAATACTAATATATCACAGAAAGCTGTGCTCAGATCGAAAACGGTATTAAATGACACCTGAGTGGTAAATAGAAGATGTTGTAGTACACTTTACCCTGGATGTTGGGAAAAGATGTAAACTGTTAGACAAAATCAGATCTGTCAGCTGCATGACAAAGCCATGTTGCTCTACAAACATAAAACTGTAATGTATTTATACAAATCAAGTAAAAATCTACAATACGGTGGTTAAAAATAAAAATGGTAGCTGATAAAGAGCCTTTAGCGGAACAGCTGATTCTTTGTTGGAATTCATACATTGAGCAAAAAGGCTGACTAATGTTCCTCTGTTGACAATGAAGACAACAGGACACAGAAGTGTACATGTGACTTTTATTTTGAAGCTGAGAAATCAGGAGTTGCCACTGCATTACCTCTATATGCCTTGGGTGAAAACAGATGAAAAACATTTTGTGTTATAGTACTCTTCATCACAAGACTCATAATGACCAGAAAATGACCTTTACTTCTATGACTTACATTACTAACCTCCAGAAAACAGAGCAGAGACTAGTTTGAAAGGGCTGGGAGTACTGGAATAGTAGAACAAATACATGCACTGCTCTATGTGCCAAAAATGAGATTCTCCACTATCATCAAAGCAGCAGACTTGACATTTGGTTTCTTTAGATGAAGGGAAATACTAGACAATGCAGCTGTATTGCAGTTCCACATCTACAAGAGTGAATTGCAATACTGTCTGCCCTTCTATCAAAAGTACCCTTCTAGCACCAGACTGCTGACTGCATACTGTTGTGACAGAGACTCAGAAGATTCATTGGCGAGCTGGTAAAGCAGGTATAGAGGGAACGCAGCTAGGCAGGGTGGGGAGGGGACAACGCCTCGACAACACCCAGCCAGCAGTCAATTACTACAGCCAGCTCAATTGACCTGGCTCTCCCTGGGGCTATGCACAACACTCCCACACCAAGGTAAGGAGGAGAGAAGGATTCTGCTCTAAACAAGCAAGTCAACATTTTCACCTAAACCAGACACCGACTAACATCTGCCGGACCTGACTGCGGCCTACCTGCCTGGCTCAACTCATGAGGTCCTGCAAAAGACTCAATAACCCCCAAAGACTGCTGGGCAGAAACGATGATGCACCTGGACACTGCGGACATCACCTTTCTCCCCACCACCCTCACCGCCCACCAACTCATCTGTAATTAAATGCACCCCTCTGTGGGTCAAATGGCTTCCTCCGTGTCCGGGTCCTTCTTGCAGGTGACAGTGGTGGACTATGCGGGAATGATTAACATAGAACGTAAAATCACCCCCCTGGCTGCCTAGATGCCTCTCGTCCACCGGGAGGTGAAGTGCTGCAGTTGATATGGGCATCCCTCCAAATTTACTGCAATTTCCAGCAAATTCCTAGGTGCACTGACATGGCGACTGCTCTAGCTTACCTCAGCTGAGACCTGGAACGTGCCACACAACTGCTGACTGCTAATGGACTATGCTGAGTGCTCCGAATTCGGAAGGTGCACAAATCTTGGTGAGATTTAACCCTGCTTGATTTATTGCACTAGATCAGCCAGAGTGACAACTTGAACAGCGCCAAGATGAGCATTAAAGAAAATACTGGGGTCACAGAGAACAAAGCATCAGAGGGCCATTGCCTGCTCAATTCTTCCTGATACAGAATGGCCACACCAACTCAATGTAGGGAAAGCCATACTGATTTGGAGCCCTTTCTACTGTTTACCCATGCAGAAGTCCCAAATGAAATTTTAACAGATTAAGGAACTTCATATGTATCTCATAGAAGAGTTTTGAAAAATACCAGGTGTCCAACATCTGTACACATTAGACTGCCATGCTGAAACAGCGGGACTGAATTCTTTAATCAGACCCTTAAGCACTTACTCAAGAAGGTGGTGACTGAAGATGGTTGGAACAGGGACCTGCTGCTCCCCCACATCCTTTCTGGAGTACAAGAAGCCCCAAGTGCCCCAAAATCTGCAGTTGTTTCATGCCCTTCAAGCTGATGTACCTATTAGATGTGTAGGAGGCCTCAGCCACCTACAGCCATCAGCCTACTGCACCACCATTAAGCATGTCCAACAGGTAAAAGAGAAGATCGACCAGGTGATGCTGGTGGTGCTCAGGCAGCCCTTCACCATGTGCAGCTACAGCAGATGCCTCAGGCTAAGAACACCAACCATTCACTGGTTCTTCATGCTCACTGGTTTCTCATTCATCACTTAGCACTGTTCCAGGGCCATGCTAGGTGATGCTAATGGGATCTCCAGAGTGGGTGTGATTGCTGCGTCATTCCCCTTCCCTGTCTGTCGGCACGGTGGGGGGGGGGGGGGGCTGTGATGACAGAGCCTTAGAAGATTCGTCACCATGCTGGTGGAGCAGGTCATAAGAAGGTACCCAGCCCAGCAGGGTGGAGTGGCACCTCAACAACACAATTATCACTAGCTGAAGACAAATCATTCTCATTCTGGGGCACTTTGAAATCAATATAAAGCGAAAAGAAGTACTTCACTCAAATTGACTCAAAACTCAAAGACTGACGGCTGCAGAACCTGACTGCCACTCACCTACCTGGCTCAAACACAAATACTCCTACAAAGCTTCTTCCGTACAGTGTGTGTATGTGTGTGTATATACATATATATAATGCAAACGCAGGTGCGAGCCCTTGGTTCGCAACCAAGACTAAGTGAAAAAAAGAAGGACGACAGCAGAGACATAATACCCAAATAACTACAGTACAATTGATGGCCCTACATACTGCATCTTGTGACAAACAATTTAATGGTCATGCTGCTTTTACAAGTACACAGTACCTTAGCAGAGAACATTAATTAAATGTAAGGCAAATTAACTGGCAATGCATAACTAAACAGCTATTTAAAACACAATACAAATATCATAATCTGAATCTTTATTGCCACATAACTAAGGATGGTGGAAATTTAGGGCATAATGAAGACCAATGATCAACGGAGAGGAATAAGGCAAACGTCATGAATACAGTAGTTTGTTGTAAATGTTAGTGCCATGCTGAAAATTGACATAAGTATACGCTTACAGACAACACACATCTATACATGTATTACATAAAATACAACATGTGCAATTACAATGTCCAGTGTGTATAATGTGGCAGTATAATAAACTCTGCATACTGAAGCTAGTGCCGGAAACAGCAGCTTCTGCTTTGACACATTGTCTTATTACATGCCACACTTTTATAGAGAGTTAAAAGTGCTTCAAGGAGTGAAACCAGGGCAGTTTATCAATTAAAATAAAATACTTGTGATTATTTTCATTTCAGCATGTGGCCTGTGCATGTCTTTACAAGCCTTGTCATAGCAGCCAGACACGCAGGAGAAAAAACGTCATGCATTATAAATGCATCTCGGAAAAGCATCAGTGCTCTAGTTACTGGTCAGCCCTATTCTTGCTGAAACAACACCCAGGTAAGGTCTACTAATACAAAGACTTATTTCAATCATTCAAAGGCTGTGACACTACAAAATACGGCAGTTTAGAAATAGCTAACATAAATGATTCCACAGGATGCCAGATTTGTCTTTCAATTATAACTGTTTATATTAAACATGTAAAAACAGAGGTGGATACTGATGAGATGAGCTGGGGAGATTGAGCTGGCCTATTTCACAGAACAGCCTGTTCATTCCCACATTAACACTTTATATCACCCTTTAACAAACACAAATAAAGCTCTCTGATGATGGAGAATGATGAGTAACCAGCAAAAGCTCCAATGTACAATGGTCTTCCAGATAACTGGAAACCAGGTTAAGAAACCAGAAACTATACGAGTTCCAGAAAATCTGCATAGATGGAGTTTGCATTAACAGCCCTATCTGGATAAGATCTGTAGACAGGCCATATTTAAAGACTTAAATATCCATAAATCACAATCTTGATGAAAAAACGCTCACTGGTATTTCTGATTGATTTTCAAAGCCAAAATATAAATAATTATACATTATTGTTATCGGTGGTGCACCAAATGTGGATATTTTGGCCGATACAGATAACCAACATATTTTTGTCTAAAATTACTGATAATCCTGTATTTTGGTGTTATTTACAAAGAAATAGACAAAGAGGCATCATGTGAAAGACAGATGAACAATACATTTACTTTAAATTTCCTGATCTTTACGCTCTTTTTCAATAAGCCTAAACTGCATACCTTATAAAAGTGGAAAAAAAGCAAAACATGATATCGAAAACACTACAGATCAAACACCCGCTAAACAACTGCTGCTAAACTGTGATACTACAGAGCGTATTGCTGGCAATTTTAAACTAAATTAGCTCTTTTAAACATATCAGCATAAAAGCATACAGGAAATCCAAATGATCTGCCAACTTTGAATATTGTCTAAAGTCTAAATGTCAAGACTGACGCACTGGACCGATGTCGATATCTCGATGTTTAACGAACATCAACCAATACCAATATGTCAAGCACTGCATCATGCATCTCTAATTTTTATATGCATATGTATACACATTATTTTAACACTGAAAAATCATATTGACATTGAGTGCATCTGCAAATTGGCACGTTTTCAAAAATTAGCAAATCATTTTTGCCTTATTTTTTTATCATTTTAGAATGAGTCAAATGCTGATTGTGTAATGACTATTGAACCCGGAGTATCATTATGGGAGCCACAGAAAGAAACTGCGGAAACGCAGCTCAACAGCCTGGTGATTACAAGGTCACATAAAAAATTACTAATTTATTGTAATGTGTTTTAACATTTACAGCAGTGTTTCTCAATCCAGTCCTCAGGGACCACAGCCGGTCCATGTTTTTGCTCCCTCCAAGCTCCCTGGCAGACAGTCCACATTTTTGCCCCAGGAGCTGGGAGGAAGCGAAAATGTACTGTCTGTGGGTCCGCCGAGGACTGGATTCGGAAACACTGATCTGATTTATAGCATAATGTTATAATTTATAGAATATGTTTTGTAATTACTGTAATCATTGTCAGATACACCATTATCATCAAATTTACTTTCAATAGCTCATACAAAAATAAATACTAAGCCTGTACTTTGTTACATTGAACAACTAGGTATGATAAAGAATAGAGTAGGTTTGGATATAATTTTCCACTTTGAGAATGACCATGTTTTTCCTTCTATGTGTTCCAAGTTGAAATACACTTGATGGATTATGTCTGAGGGAAAAGGTCTGGCATCAGACTGCCCAATATCTATGGGTTATTCCCTATAAGAAAGCTATTTCCATTTGCCAAAGAATGAGGTCATTTCTGATTAAAAATTCTACTCTTTTGCAGATCTCTCCAATTCTAAAAAAAATGCCTTTACACTTGGACCAGGCGACTACATGAGATGTTCCCCTTATTATAACAAACTGCCGTACAGTTGACTAATTAATCAGTGAACTTATGCACATGCATGGAACGGTGCCCGGCATTTGACACATCCGGCTGCGGAAAATAATTACGGAGCAGCAGAAGCAGATGACGGAAATATGCTGTTATTTTTGATCTTCTTCTGAATATATTAAAAAAGGATTATAGATAAACTTATATTGGGAGAAAATAGGTTATTGGGAAAAGTGACTTTCAATCACCATGATGCGGTTCTACTGATCTGACAAAATTGGCATATATTGACATTGACACTTGTAATTTATGATGTGTTACAACTGCTATCAATTTTTACATCTAGGAAGTTAAGGGACGATGATGGAAGTCCTCACTGAGGATGATGTCCATTGTACAGGGTAATGCTGAGAGAGAGATATACATTGTTGGTGAAAAGCAGATTCTAATGTAGAATATGGATCTTCAACAACGGCAAAGTAATTTGAATGAAAAGCTGTGCACTGAGTATACACCTGTCTCTATGGTGGAGCATGGTGGACGTGGCTATCCAATCACGAGTTTGGCTCCCTCCCAAGCTGGGAAAATGCCAACCAATGAAAATTCATACAGAGATGACAGGACCAGAAGGGAAGCCAAATGCTTGTAGTACTTCCATTTTTGTGATCCCAATCTTCAATTTCTTTCCAGATTTAAATGATCCTTTCACCCATTACAACTGGAAAACACAAAGGGATGAGGTGATGCAACAATGTACATCTTCCCTTCTTACCTAGTGCCCACCCTCAGTATGGGTTAATATCCATCTTTTTTATAATAGCTTATCTTTTTTTGGTGGAGGTGATCTCAGGCAGCATATGGCTCATGGCAGGGAGAAACTTGCAGGTACAAGACAATAAAGCTACCCACCGATGTACCAAGCAGCACGACAGGCTTTGTCGGAAATTTCACACCTGCAAGAATTGTTTTTTTTGTTTGCAGGAAAAAAAGAATATCGTAGCAGCATTAAACAACTGTTAAACTGTAGAAATAGAAAAACTAAATCAGATGCATAGGGACAATTCTGACAGTTACAGTTAGTACAAAGGTGATATTCTAAGTCCCAAGTGCCCGGTAGTCTATAAAAAATGCAAGCAGCTTGACTGGGAGTACACTGGGAGTACACTGAACAATCAGTGCAATGAGACTGGGAAGGCACCGTGGACAGCCAAGGCAGAGAACAGACTGGAAATGACTAAAATGCTGGAAAACCAATAAAGTCCAAGAATGCACTAATGGTATGTTTAACGTCTCTCTTGTTGAGCTGTTGCACAGAGGTAATTCAGCCGTGATCATTTTAAGAAACCAGGTTATGCAGATAAATAAGGGTAAGGCAAAGCGTATCATATATTAATTTTTAATTATAGAATATAATACACAGAGTTAATAAAAATGCATATAGGAACAGTAATATGTATATCTTTTGCTTGCTATGACAACCGTAACCAGCCATGGTACTAGACATAGGTGAGTACAGGATTCTTGGTTTTAAAGTTACTTTATATAAAATATACTTTCTGTAAATACCAGAAAAAGAAAAATACACATTATTTGTTCAGAGCTTCATAAACAGAAGGCAGGAAATCAGCCAATATGTCTTCCCAGCTCAACCACAGTAATTCCTGGAAATGAATGGTGATTAAGGGATACTTTGACTCTTCTGTCCACATTTCAAACTTTGACCCAATAGTCCATAAGACTAACTTCCCATCTTGTTAACTGACAAGTGTAAACAGTCTGCTTGATTATCTAAAGCACAGACAGCTATGGTTTCAGACAAATGTACTTGAACTTTTGAGTGGTACTGCAGGTTGTGAGAAGAGTGTTTTTGAGTAATGAGACAACCAACTTTAAAAGTGGCTTGATAACTAAAATTATCACTTGTAAACAATAATCACATGCTACATACAGTATGGTATTAAGTGGATTTTAAACACAAAAAGGCACCAAAATCTTAAATCATTTCAAAGCATCCAATTCAGGAAATGTGTCCTTAATAAATTTTTACAAATTGGTTGTTCCCCTGAATAAAACATTTCAATTTCAGAATGTAAAAGGTCATCTAAAAATACCTCAGCACAAGCCACTTAACTAAGTATAGTTCAACAAATGCACAGAAGATGACAGACCTGAAAATAGAGTTTGTGTCATCTTATTTAAAATTAAATCCGAACACCACACAGGCTGCTTCTGTACTTTTTTGCAATTGCACATGTCCTTAATTCGTCTTGTCCCTTTCCTGGACTGGTGTCAGGTGTTCCTAAGGTTCCTAATATAGGAAGAGTTTAATCAAGTGCACAACACCAGAGGCAACTTCACGTCCCACTGCAAAACTTCCTGCTTCAAAATGACACACTCGACAAATAACATGAAACCATATGCTATATCATCTCAGAATGGAGGCAGACGTCTATCCTGCAGTCTATCCTGGTAACATGCTTTTCTGCTTTCTACTATATAGGCAGCTGTCACTGATTATTAATACCTTTATTTCAGAGTGGAGCACATTACCAAATATGTCTGGCTATGTCCTCATCCAAAGGCCAACCCATAATCTCCATCTAGCAGGTTTTCTTGTAAACCCTGGACATGTCCTACATCCCACTGAATTGTTAACTAGAAGGTGGAACAGCCATAAGGACCATTGTACGTTTCAGACAGGCTTCCAGAACAGAATTTATCGTTCTATGATAGTATCAACCGGATAATACCAGGTACCCTCAATGTACACAGTACACTAAGAGAATCAACCAGAAACATCCATAGCATATTACAGACAATCCAACCTGCCTGACTCTTTGACCAGTTTCAGATAAAGAAAACCACCAACTATGCTGCAAAATCAAAAACCCAGCATGACTGTTGCTCTTGCTAAGAAATCCCATCTGTTTGTATAGTGTAAAAAATAACACTCAGCAGCAACATTTTGTCAGTTACAATGTCAGGACGAACAATTCTAAAAGCACACAATTTTCCATTGCTTCCTTTAACAACTGTTGCTATGTATTTGTTCCTTTTGGCACAAAGACAATCTGCAATTGTACAAACATTAAAATCACTTATTACAATAAGCATTTGGATTGCAAAACATGTATGTTTGAGAAGTATTTCTACATTGATTTGACTAAAACCATTAAACTCTTTACTGGATATATGATTGCCAGAAGTAAACTCGCTTTTCACACACAACCTAAAGCATTTAAGAGGGACTCCTTTTAGCAATTTATTGTTTTCTTCAATGACGTATTTTTTGCAAATGAAATGCCTCTATTTCATATAGCTTCTTTGATTTCTCACAGTATCCTAGGCTAAGTAGCTAAGAAAAGAAAAAAAAATAAATGTAAACAGTATAATGGTTCTCTTCCCAACAGTTGGTCTTAGAATTTTCCTACAATGTTTCAGCCTGGAAAAACCACAAATGTCTGTGAAATAATACCTCCCATCCATTCTCCACCATACACCATAGCAATACTGCCTTGTGAACTTCCATTGCAAGCAAAAGCTTTTTTCCTGGCAGGATTTATACAAATGCTGCCTGTGTCATTTCTGCAAAGTAGAGCAACTGTATTGTGCAATTCGCACAAAGCTTCATTGCAATTAAGTTGTATAACTTACAAATGTATTACTGTGACTCCATGCATATTGGGTTCTAAGACAAGCTAACTTCAACTTTACATTCTACTGAGACAACAAGGACCATGCTGGACTTCTACTGATGTAACGTTGCACAGGATAAAGTGCAGTGAACATCACTCTCAATCAGAATCTCTTGATGGTAAACAACAACCTTATTGAAGGTTCAGGCTTAAATCGGGATATGCACTGTAAAATGGACAAAATCTTTCTGTCTACTCTTTCCAGGAGACACCTGTCTTTGGTTTCTCTCCATGACGTCTGTGATATTCCTCGTGATTAAAGAAACAGGCTTTGACCTGTCCTTCAGATCCAGAATTGAAGGATTTTCAGCACCTTGAAATATTGTAAATCATCCAATGACGGCAATTCTTGGTAATCAAGGATGTGGCAAGATTTATCCACACAATGAAATTTGAACAAGGGGAGAAGCAAGATCACCAAGTAAAAGGAAAGAAAAGGTACTTTAAAAGTACCTCTTCTGCAGCTGCAGTTTTTTTTTAATCTTTATTGCAATATATTGCCTGTGGAAAAATATTTGAAAGAGTACACAAAAAATCTTTATGTGCAACTTTCACATGCACAAATAATTTGCACCCTAAATATCCTCTTTGTATAGATGCATAGATGTACAGTATATACACACACATACATATGTAGGTGACTTGCAAGCATACGTATGTTATTGTGTTTGTACACCACTGTTTTGAGCATCGTAGCTGTATTCGGAATGGAGAAGGCGGAAAAACCCTCACTTCAGAGTTCGAGGTTTTACTTATTTTTCATCTGTTACACCCAGATAATCCAACACCTCATCTGAACAACTGAATAAAAACCTTTTGTTTTCCCCCGAACAAAAACGACAGTGCTTATGACTAGCCTTGCTCCTTCCCCATTCCTACCACTGTACAGTATCACTATTCAGTCTTGCACTGCTTGTGCTGATGCCACCAAAAGAATGTAAAGAGCGGGTATATATGTAGAAACTCCCTTATTGTCTAAAAGAAGATTCACCACCTGTCTTCTTGATTCTAATCCTGCCACCTCTGCTGACATTTGCCTCATTGTAAAGGGCCCTATTACAGTTGCTCACTTAAGGGAGCCACTTGAGCTGGGAGCAGTCAAAACTTGTAGTATAATAGAACACACTGAACCAAAATGTAACAAGCAAAAATAGTACAATCGTTAATGCTAACTGTTAATACTACATATAGGCCTATTTCCAAAACGTCGGATGGACAGACATATGAAACTAATTTCAATGCTTGAAAGGCTGTATACAGACTAGCCCCCCCCCCCCCCCACACACACACACGCGTGTGCGTAATGTTAATCATCCTCAAACTCAAATCAATCAAACTCGTCTAAAGTAAATAAGTAAATTGAACACAAACTTTGAATATTCTTTTAGAAGTCTAAGAGGAGTTAAAAATTATAGCCGTTCTTTTGCTTCTTTTTACTGCACCAGAATCACTGGCTACAAGGCCGAAATGAAAGTCACATCATGAATCTTTCAGTCATCGTTCTTTTTGTATAGTCTAGGTTTACTTCCCTGACCAAGACAATAATCGCTGGTGAGTCACTGTCACACACTGATACTGGGTTACTTGTCATCACCAATTACCGATAATATTATCAGAACACACAAGGCTAATACAAACCACCCATGTTAGTGGTTCCTAGTAACTTACATAAGGCTGATGTCTTTGAGAGTGTTAATGGCACTTATTCTTTTGTAAGACCTTAAGAAAAGCCACACTTCTCAGAATAAACAAGGAATGCAGTGTTATCAGTCCACTGCACTAATATGTAAAGTGATACAGCAGTCTGCTGCAAATGAATTGTTCAGATTCTCCACTCAGTTCCCAGGCCACAGTTGGGATTTCAGAGTCATAAATGCCTTCCGGAAGCCCAGCTGCTAGGCTGAGCCACAGCTAAGCCCTTGGTAGGGATGAGAATACATCACACAATCTGACTACTTTCTCTACATTTATATCATTTTACATGCAACGTACTGCTCTCCACTGCTACAATTCAAAACTACAGCAGAAAATAAAAAAAAACTGACAATTCAACTAACAAACAGACAGAAGAGACAGATTATTTTTATCAGTATTTAATATCAAAGAGCACTGTATGGCAACAAATATTTTTACAGACAGCACTTGTATTCTAATATGCATCTAGAATGTCTCCTGTGAATGTTACAAGGTTATGCTAAATGCATAGAGATAAAGTTAATCTACCTGTGCTCTGCTTGTGTGGCCTAATTGTAAAGGCGTACAGCCGTCCTACCATTCATTTGTAAGTACAGTACAGACGGTATGCACATAAATTATCCATGAAGTACTGTAATATCTACATGCTGCACATACTGGAAACATACCAAGTTAAAAACGGGTAACATTTTACTTGAGGGGGCACAAATAATGTAGTATACTCTAACTTTACGTATTAATTGATTAGAAACTAAGTGTTACATACTGATCTCATGTTTGTTCATCATTAATCAGTCATAACAGTGCAAGTTTTTCCTACAGTTACTATATTTGCTCATGATTTGTACTTGAGTAGTAACTGAGTTACTAAGTTACTTGTGCCCCCTCAAGTAAAGTGCTACCAAAAAAAAAAACACTACAAACTCAATCACTGGCTGATTCAGTTTTTTTTTTAAATTCCCATTTCAGTAAAGTGCGTTGACAATTCTGATCTGCAGATTCTTACTTCCTTTCCCCCGACACTGTGGGAAACTGGCTCCCTTACTCCCAGTCCTCATCCTCCTCGAAAAAAGACCTTCCATGGTTCTTTCACATAATCAGCACTTAACACCCCAGAGAGTGATGCTCATGCCCTGCATAAACACTGCGATGTAACATACTGAAATATTTGGTGATATCCGCAAGGCACAGCCTTTGCCTTTGAACTGAGTGTTCATGCTGCAACGATTCTTCTAAATCATGTACAAGGATGCTTCATCTGGTCAATATATATGGAAACTACAGTACCCTTGATCATATGATGTCACTATTCTTACAGTGTATTAAAGCATTTTGGAAAGCTCTATCGTAAACAAATTGCTAATATATCTCAAAATGTTTAAATCTGATTAAAAGCTAATATGAAAAATATAAGAGTCATATGCTCTTCGAGCACCATAAGCAGCATATATGTAGTATATATAATGTACCATACAGTATGTAGTATACTGGCATATATGTAGTATATATATGCACCATATGTAGTATACTGACATCTATGTAGTATATATATGTACCATATGTAGTACTGGCATATATATGATCTTCAATACAAATTAGATTTTTAAAGCTATAAAGATGAATATAAAGGTCCACAGCACCCTAGACACCATGCTTGTATCTACTTTTATAAGGATCAAGCCTATACATATTCTGTTCACATCCAGACCAGGGTGTACCCCTGCCTTGTGCCCTATGTTGCCTGTGAAAGTCTCCAGCTCCCCCCCCCCCCCCCCCAATGAGCCTAGACAGAATAAGCAGCTAAAAGATGGAAGGATGGCTGAATGGATAGATGAATGAATATACATTCCTTAATGTGAGACTGATGAACAATGCTCATGTCATAAATAGGTCCATTTCTAAACTCTTAGTTTCAATTCTGAGATAAACAATCTGCAACCCATTTTGTAAACTACGCCTTTACTTCAGCAGTGTTCTTTGTTCAATTTGCATTTGAAGCTTTTGGAAGGACTTTCCATTATGTCACCTGGCACCAGATTCTAAAAGCTTGCCAGAGCCTAAATGCAACGAGAATTAACTCGAAAAGAGGGAACCATATGACTCTTTTACTTGGGAAAGTAAGATGGGTTGTCTACAGCTTAAATAACAGCTAATCAAAAAAGACTGCCACACATAAACTAACTGTAATGAGCCTGGAGTTTTCTCACTGAAACCATTCAGATTGTAAGCTCCCTTAGATACAAGGTTCTGCCAGGTTGTATAAAATCAATTACAACTGCAAACTACAGTATTTGGAGTTAAGAAAAATTGGCCCTTTTCTAGAAGTATTCTCTGGGATGTGCTGGAAAGAACCATTTTAAACCTCCATTAATACATTCCTACAAGACTACAGCTCATGAGGGGCATGGTGGCGCAGGGGATAGCACTGCTCCCCTCACACGTCTGGAACCTGGGTTCAAGGCTCCACACGTGGAGTTTGCATGTTCTCCCTGTGTCGTCATGCTCTGGGTTTACCCCCTTCCCCTCCACCCCACAGTCCAAAAACATGCTGAGGTTATTTGGTGTTACGAAATTGCCCATAGGTATGAGTGGATGGTATGTGAGTGTGCCCAGTGATGGGTTGGCACCCCATCCTGTGCTGTTCCCTGCCTTGTGCCCATAAGCTCCAGAACCCCCATGACCCTGAACAGGACAAGTGGTTACAGAAAATTGATGGATGGATGGATGTGTTTCCTGATAACTACTTAATTCAAAAGATCAATAACACTCAAACTGACAGAGAGAACAGAACATGGCACCGTAACTACATTTAGCCTTAACAGTAGCAGCATAACTTCCAAAATAACCAGTCTACGTTTATACTGTAGCCAACAAGCTTAATATAGCACTTTCAACTTTTCTTTAAGGGTGACATGTTTTACGTGAGATAAACGTGAGGTACTGCCGAGGATGAAAATATCTCTCATATTATATATAATATTCTTTACATAAAAACGGAAACAATTCAATGCAACTTATCAGTCTTTTATCACGTACATTAAAAACAGAACTAATTTTATAAATATTTACAAATATCGTTATAAACTTTATATATATATTTTTCGGAAGCACTCCAGCAGCACATCATACCCTTGGTTTAATATTTGAGGTTGACGTTTCCCACGTTTACGTATCAGTCGGCCCTATTACGCATGTACTGTATTTACATCACATATGTCACATGCGACGAATCAGACCCAGCAACCGACTGTATTGTCCCATGGAATTGCATTACATATCCATACGTTTTAACGCCAGACTACCACCCCAAATAAATGTTTCAGAGGCAGTTTTCAGAGATATCAATACTATGATTCTAGCAAACAGGTGGCACATGTTAGAGATTCATTTGAGTTATTTTGTTTATAAATGATCACTATAGTATGCGATTTTGAGTTACTTACCCATGTTGTATCCATAAGGGGATTCGCTGGCTCCATCCTGAAGACTCGCCAAAATCTCCCCCTTCCCCACATCGCTGTCTCCAACCAGCAAAAACTTCAGTAGGAAATCGTAAGCCTTTGCGGGACTGCTTCGGTGGCTCATCCTCACGGCATAGCACTCCGATCTCCCATAATTGTTCACTTTAAAAGCGCCTTTCGATTCTCCCTTTCAACTTGCCGAAGTCAGCTTGGTACCAAGGGACACGTTTTGACAAGCGAATATAAGTCACCGTCCCACAAACTTTCTAAGTCAATATGCGATCGGAGTATACCTGCCAGAGAAAGTTACTCTTCGCAGACACACATTCCTACCTTCTTCAAGAGAGAAATAAGCGTGCGCAGTCAGTGTTGTGCCAACGAGATAACATCCAAACGTAAGACGTCATGCAAATCCATTACAGTCTGCTGTAAGCGGTGATCCTTAAAATTGTCACGCTGTGTCGCAGCAACAGTGTCAAGCGCAACATTCCTTTGGGAATGACTACAAACTGTCAAATTATATCTCGCTCATTGTCAGTCACCACGTCTCATCTGCTCTCGCAGTCGAAGTTTAAGAATTTTACACTGAAGAGCTCCGCAACCTACACATGCAACCTTTATCCAGCAGCGACTGGAAATACCTGCCCTACGCTTATTCGTACCTACGCCTTTTATGTCGTTATTCCAAGCCACACTGCTCTATGCTCACGCGTTGTCTGTTTCTTCACTACAGCCGTCGACAGCGGTGTAATTGAAGCCCCACCCACCTAAGCTCACGGTTGGTTACTTTGCTGAGTTGCTAGGGAGGCTCAGTCTTTTTGATTGGATACTGCACACATCAGTCAGAATACCATAAAAGCCCTGTCAATACACGGAGGATGTGACTAACGTGCAGGCCATGAGGTGTAGCCCCTGAGTGCTGACCCTGGATCTGTTTCTGCGCTCAGCATAACAAAGTTGGTCATACCAAAGTGGTAGTTTTAGCTGATCATTAGCCAGGGCTGTGGGAGACGCGAGGCTGAGGCTAGCGCGCGGGCGGGGCTTGGTTTGTTATTGTTTACGAAGTCGCAGCTCGTTAGTTAGGTGTCCGAGCTACACGACCGCGAATACCACTAATTATTCGACGAACACGTATGACATTTTTACGATGTTTTCGAGAAAGAATAAACACAGGGATGACGTATTTTGCAGTTTTACTCGAAAAGGTGAATCAAATGTTGATGAGCGACGGCTACGCTCTGGTAATTAAAGTTCTCTGAGCACCGAATCAATCATATGTACGCTCCTTTAGGGTAAGGGATGGCAGCTGAAAAACTGAAGTGTATTTTTATCTGATTTTTTTTATTGCCAACCTAGAGAACAATAATGCAACTATCCGGGAAGATGCGTACCATACGACTATCATCATAGAATATTCCAGCTTCATTCGAATCTCAATGAGCCATGGAAGTTTTAACACGTCCAATGGTTGAATTACATCTGAATAGCTGACACATTGTACACCATGGACTATGACATTGTTTTATCACTTACATTCTGGACATTATACTGTATTTTGGACAAGTATTTAGACCAAATTGTTTTCTCTAGGTAAGAAAAACATTTTCCACTAAGACCTGGAAAATGTTCCCAGAAGACTGGCTATTTGCAAGGAAACCGATGTGTTTATTTAATAGGATTTTTAAATGGAGAATTTTGTTTTTCACGGGTACGATCAAATGGCCTATTTTCGTTGACATCCCGTATTCTGGGTTAATACTTCTAAAATGCTAAACTTGAAGCTGGGGGCGGGGATGGAGATTATGTGTTTACCTAATACAAATGCAAATTGGGAGCGCCCTCTGATGGCCATTATAGTCAATAACCGGAACGAAAATTTTTTATATAACAATCTGCATAAAAGAGGCAAACTACTTACATCGCTGTGGGAAAAGGCTGTTTGGCAGAAAGGTTTAAACAGATCCACCATGCACCAGATATTCTCTCATGTTAGCACAGGTAAATTAAATTCACTCCCATCAAGTTCAAGCTTTTGGCGCTGGCTTTCAGAATTGGAATAGCACCCATCTCCACTAATCCCTTATCAAAACCTATATCCGTACTCACTCTCTTCAGTTAGCAAGCCACTGCCACCTAGAGATCCCCTTGCCACATAAAAAGTCATTTGTAACCCTAGACATTTCTCTAGACTTCAGCAGAGTTTCTCTCAAACTTCAAGAAATATACTCCATGGACATCTCAACTAGCTCTTCCTACCTCTGTCCTGATGCCTTTTGATCCCTTGAGTATCCTAAGATGCTCTTGCACTTGACTTTGTCTTTGATTTGAACACATCGTTTGTTAGGTGTCTCTAATGTGTTCATGCAATATACCGTAAAGCTCGTACTCTGAGGCAATCCGGCACTTGTTACTAGTTATTCATTGGAAGCTCAACCTAGCTGAACTAATGCCTAGTTGGCTGCTCAATTGTATGCTTGTACTTGCCTTGCTTATACATCACTTAGTAAATAAAATGAAACTAATATTATAATCTATGACCTCGACAACTACCTTCACTTTAATATTATAGGTGCAAATCATGACAGACTTGAATTATCAATTTGATAAGAACATGTTTACATACATTACAATGGACACCTAGTTTTAGGATATACTGAGAAAGCTAAAGAATTCTGTGTCACTGTATATTCATCAATATGAAAAAACACAGTGGTTAGAGAAAGAATAGGAAGAAAACAATATTTTGTTCCAATCCAGGCCTATGTTTTGAGAAAGAGGGCAAAAATATATAATACTCACTCTCTAGATATATATAATAGCCAAGTTATAACACCATGTAACCTTACATGAGCTTCACTTGATATCAATGGTTTCTTTACATAGTTGTGGGCAACACTGGATTCTTTGGAAATTCTAAAGTTAATCCATACAAATTTTAACATATAAAGGTTCAGGTTTTTGTGGTGAAGTATCTAATAAGTAATGATTAAAGTTCTATTTCACCCAAAGGTGTCAATGTAAGAGACAATGAAATTACAAGAATAAATTATTCTTAATCACATTAAATGTTTTTACAACGAAAACATGAACTGTAATTATAGGTTACATATTTTACTTATTGAAAGCCTTCACTTCATTAAAATTAAGACTCTTTTCAGGCTCATCCATATTTAGAGACAGACATTTTATTAACAACAATGCATTGTCATTGCTAAACAACAAGGCAAAAGAAATCTAAAATTTCTCTGAATAGATATCTGATTAAGTGCCACATCACCACTGAACTGGTTTATGTCCGTTTTCCAAATGAAGAAAGGTCAGCTATAGCCAGGAATGGGAAGCGTCTGTCCTTCCTTGGCTTCAAAAAAAGTGTAAGAAAGCGTGATAGTGTCCACTTTTGCCATTCTGGGGTCTTCATCAAACTCAGGATCGATGTAGAAGAATACCGGCATGTCCACTTCTTCTTTGGGATTTAACCTCTGTTCCTCAAAGCAAAAACACTGTGGCAAAGATAGCAACATGTCAGTGTCATCAATTCATTCCAATTTCAGTTAAATTCAGTAAGGTAAAATCTGAAAACAGTACCTATAACAATAATAGGATCAGTTACAAACGGTTTTCAAAATGCACCCATTCACTTATCGCAGCTATTAAATATGTAGCAGTCATCTTACTTAGACTGATATTACTTCAGATTTTAATCTTAATACAGGGTTAAGTACCAAAATTAAAAATTACTCTTCTGCCAATCTGTATCATAACAGCCAATGAAATCAGCCTGGTATAACTGCTTAAATCTCCCTTCATTAACATTAAACCACTGGTAAGTGGATTAGTGAAGTTTACCGTTTTTACCTGAATTTTGTTAAAGTACTGTCCAGCTTCAAAAGGTACTACATTGTAGGTGGATATTCCAATCACAGGTTTATCTGTAGGATTCTTTGCTTTATAAAATGCCAGTGCGGTTTCTCCAGGAATAACCTAGGAGAAAGAAAAAAAGAAGTATGTAATGTAAATTCAATTTAAAACTGCTCATCTGATCCTGGTCAGGATCACAGACTGCATGGAAACTCTCTCAGGCAGCATAAAATACAAAACTGAGGTACATTCTGAAAGGGTTGCCAGTTGATCACAGGACACACACACATACACACACGTACATGCACGCAATTACACACTGTAGGCAACTTAGAGACAGAAATCAACTTTGTACTGTTGGAGGAAATTGGAGTAGCTAGAGAAAATCTGTGCAACACAGGGAAAGATAGAGAGTCAGTGGATTCGCATTCCCAGCCCTGGCATCGTAAGGTGAAAGTGATACCCTCTGATCCACCATCTAATTCATGTTATTAGTGTAACTATAAGGCCCAGCTGTCGATAAATATGATCTTCTGTTTATAACACACAGGTCTTACATATATCTCTGACTGTTGAGGTTTGAAGTTCCATTGCATGCTGGCATGCACGTCGGCATTGAAGGTGATCTTGATGATGCGGTCCTTCACCGGAGTCATGTTCTCTACTTGCTCTGCGTCGTGACCGGATTGAGCAGTCCCACCAAGTCCTGAAGTCTTGGAGAGAGAATGACACGTTGTTGTTGTCTAAGCAGAGGACCAATGCATATTTACAGGCTGCCCCGAGCTTTAAATACAACTTTAAACCACAAAATGATTTAAAAGTTTCTCTAGCAAAAAGCATATTTTTGGACACTTGTGTTGTAAGACAAAGAGCAGGAGAGCAGAAAGGTAAAAGTAAACCACTTAAAACTTGCCTGGCAGTATAACCGGTAGAGAGGCACTGCTGCATACGACATGCCGATCATCCCCACTCCGGCAGCAGCAATGTACGTGAGGACAGTCCTGTTTCTCTTCCTCCACTCTTCCTCCTGTCTCTCTGTGTGGGGGTTCTTGCGGCTCTTCATGCCCCGTATCTGGCTGCTGAGGCGCTGAGAAGCCTTTCTAGAGAGGAGTTGGTTTGCATGCTGGTACAATCCTCTGGAACTAATCATGTTCTGTATGGCCTTGGTACAAATGTACATGCTAGAGGTTCTTGACAACACGGAGTTCTTTGTCCTGCACAAAGTCTCCCGGAGGAAAGAAGTAAATATCATGGCGACTAATGTGTTATGGCAGACGGATCTGAAAAGTTCTTCATTTAATTACCCAGTCCAAGCATGTTGACCTACAACAATGGAAAAAAAACACACCTATTTCATCACCAGTATTTTTTTATACAATGCACAGTTGTAGAAGTTCATTTTTTTACAGTATACTTTATCAAAATGTCAGCTATTCTCTTATGTAAACACACAGGCCTATAAATATGGCAACCGTCGTTATATTTTTAAATGGCACTTATTATTATAGCATAATAATAACAACGCAAAGACGTCGTTTTAATATAACCATAGCTTAAATTAACTCATTATAACTATTGTTATCTAGTCAAATAAATCTCGTTTACATCTACATTTTTAGCTTGATAACTTGCTTGAACGCTTAAAGAAAAATCAAATTGCCCGTCTAGTTCTTTTCCTTGCCAAATAAACTAAATCCCAACAGATAACTCAGATACTAGAAATTAATAAGCGGTGTAAATGACGTGTACAAGACAACACTAAACTTTAATAGCTAGTAACCTAGTACATTTCTGCTGCAGTTTCTCTAGCAAATAAGAAACGTTTTACCAGTGAAATTAATGTATTATGTTATCGCGGGGCAGCAAGACATTTTTATAATCATAGTTAAGAAAATATCTAGCTTACATCAGTCCCCTTCAAGCATCAACACCCTTCAAGCACACCTTAGGCCTATAATCGCGGCCATGATTACGTTCCGACCCGAAAGGAATCCCCGGAAACATAAACCAACCACATCCAAGTTCCGCTGTGAGGCGCGTCTCAGTCATTTACAGTATTTGCGCGGTCCTATAATTTATATGGAACAGCCGAATGACTCTGAATCACACAATCATACAAAGAAATGAATGAGTGACTTAATAAGACAAAAATTTAACTGTAAGCGATGCATGTAAAGTTGTGATTTCTACATTTTTTTCCTGTCTTGAGCAGAGGCAGACACTGATAGGAACATAACAGTTTGGTACTAAACGGCACATCATTAGTGTCTATTTATCTGTGACCTTTTGATATGTTTTTTCACCCCCTACGGTATTAAGTTGGTGATTTTCAGTGTGTTGGTATTTAATATGACTCTTATCAGCAATCATCTATATGCAGTCTGTATAACTATATTTCTTTGAATAGCTGCAAATCTGCTTATGCCTGGCAAAATCAAATTAACCTGTTGAAGTAACGTTCCAAAAGCGAGATCTGTTAAATATGGGTCAATGGCGTGACGCTGTTTTTTTGTGTGTTTCCATATGGTTTAGTTAAATTTGAAAGCGTTAAGATTTGAAAATGAACTTATAAATTACTTGTAGCCTATATATAAAATTTCTGGTTTTGATCAATCCTGAGAGAACATTTGGGAGATGATGACAAAAATGTCAGCATAGTGTAATCGCGAAGACCTTGTACCAAATAATTAAAGATGCTTTTAAAAGATGAAATTTTCAATAAACCACTTTATCAGCTATAGTCGGGTATAACCTTACATTTGAAGTACTTAATATTAAATATTAAGAGCCGCACATGAGATCTCTTGTTCGCGTAAGATAAGGGTATTGGGCAGACTTCTGTCAGCGCTGCCAGGTCTGCAGTTTTCGCGTACTGTATTTTGAAAATACAGTTGCAGGTAAATATTTGGAGGTTGTTGGTTTTTGGGCTGCTTTCATAATGTTTAGATGCAGCCCGTTCACTATTTGTGTTTAATTTTGTTAATAGCGGGCGGAGTGGTGGATTTGAGGCTAGCGATCTCTCCCAGCAGTTGAAAGGTTGCTGCATGTTTTGAATCCTGTGAATGGCAGGAGTTCTGTGGGGCCCTTGAGTAAGGCCATTAACCTGCAATTGCTTTGTCCTGGGTATGATGTTAATCTGCATCCAGCCCTGTAGGGAGGTCCTACAACTTACAGGGAAATATAGGGGTTGGTGGCAGGATTGGCACTCCAGCCACTGGGAAAAACGCACTGATCCATACAGATTAGTGTGGTGCTGAGGTATCACCCGCCACATGGCTGCACTCAGGTTCTCATCCCTGAGGTGGTTCATTGTGTGGTGGGTGTGGCGACACGCTGTAATCAGCATATGCCCCCTTACATCTACCTTGTTAATAGCTAAAATAGGCTATTTCAGCTGTAATGAGACACTGGTTCAGCATCTAGAGTTAATGGCAGCTTTTGTATACGCCATGCTTTTCCAGATTTCTAAATAAATATTTCAGTACTGGCATGTACACTTAACATTAACTTACAGTTAGGTGCCCTGAGTGTCCATTCATAGCACAAACGGTGTAATTACTGTTATAACAAGTCTAAAACAACACGAGACTGAGATATTTAGTAAAGTGTACTTTGAACAATTGACTCTGAGGGACAATGCACACCCTTTGGATTTCCAGGTTATGTATTTACATATATATTGCCAAATTAAGTATTATTTTTATGACTACACTTATGTACACTCCAGGTGGATAAAATATTTCATATTTCTCATTCTTTTGTGGTAAACCCTTTTGACATTTTCAGGCGCATTCAGTATTTTTGTAAAAAATGGTACAACTGTCATTTCAAATGAAATCGTGTTGATTCGTGAAATCAACACGAATGCAAAATGTACATTTTAACAAACCTGATGCATGCTTTTTAAATTGATTATCTTGCCAGCCCTTATTTGTAATTGACCCAAATAGATGAAACTTGATACAATATTATTGGTTAAGACATAATGTATTGTTTTGGTGAGGGGGTAGATTTATTATGGATTCAAGCACCATCGGTCCTGGAACTTTATTGTTTTTGTAAAAAAAAAATTTTCTTCTCAAAATGATCCAAAACTGTTTCACGCAATTTTCAAATTTCCTCTTGTACTGCATCTCAGAGGTGGTGTATGCATGGATTCTGACATGACCAAATGAAACAGAAATATGAAACTGCAAAGCTAAAATGTGATCTTGCTGTTCCCTGTTATGCAACAAAGGTCAACAAGAAATATTTGATGAGACATTTTGTAAAGCTATTTTGTAAAGATAGGATTTTATTTAGGCTACATTTAATATTTAATGTTTGTGTTGTTAGTTCAAAATATAGGAGTGTGTGTATGTGTGTTCAGAATTTTTCTTAAATTTTTAATTAATCTTTAAATTTCTTGGTAATGCAGCCAACCTAGTCTATCATTACTGTCTAGAAGTACTCACATAGAAGAAGCATTTTCTTTGATGTTGATTTTTTTTGAGCAAATTTGTGAGCTAAGCCCACAGTGATGAGGGCACTGAAAAACCTGTTATATAGCCTCTAATGCCGGACAGAACATTTTATGTTGTCTCATTTTCCTTATTTTCATTTATTTACAAATAGTCAAACAATTATTAAATGAAGCCATTATTTTCACAGATGGTGGAACAAAGATGCAACTGGAAGCATATCATCATGGAGCCTTAAGAGGGAGATATGAAGCAGGCCATGTGACTAGGGGATATCAGGAGAGATTAAACCGAAAGGTAGGCTAGTGTCTGTCACTGTCTAGGCGGATTTCTGCCACTCAGTTACGGAGACCAACCTCATTTGAACCATCATCTCTAGCAACTGGGTTACTTCAGTGCCTTTTTAATAATTCATAGCCTGCCCTGGATTTGAGATGGCTTTGCTCCCGACGTCAGTCGAAGCAGAGCACTTTGATGGCCTGTCTTTGCTTTACTGGTACGTTTCCTTCTTTAAACCTGGTCCATTTTAGAAAGAAAGGGGAAATGTTTATGAAGACACTTGTGTAGAAGCACCGGACTTGTCGGGCAGATATTTATTCCACTTGTAGCTTTATATGCCTTTGGCTGCTTGTGTTTTAAGGTAGGACAATGTGATTTTTATGTGCAGAGTTTGCAACTGTGTCATATAAATGTTAGTGCTTTTTAACATGCAAAGAATGTTAATAGTTTACTATGGACTGTTTCATAATCTATTACCATGTTTGTTCTTCTTGTTGGTCACACCAGGAGATCGGCTGTTTATATTGAACATATGCTGTTATATTGCGTATATATTGTAGCAGAGTTCACTGCAAATGTGGAAGGTGAAATGATTTTTTTGTATGCAATTTACATGTAATCTCTACAGTAGCTTGGGTCTTGATTCTTTGGTAGGTGCAAAGTTATTTACCATTAATAGACAGGACAGCATGGGCTTATTTTTAACTCTGGACATAGTCTGATGTGGCATGCGGACGGTAAGGCAGATTAGATGGAATTAAATGATCAGTTTAATGTTCTGTGTCTGACAGTGTTTTACTTTCTCCATCTTAGTAATGGTAAAGCTAATTGATGTCACACACACACAGAGCATACTATAGCGATGTGACTTTTCATTTAAAAAATGAAGGCCAAGCTACTTATTTGAAGGTAAACTTCATAAGTAATATTTTAACCCTATACAGTATTTACATAATTAAGTTGGTTATATCATGTCCTGATAAGTCTGAGAGAGAAGTGTTTGGCCGTATGGAAATGTGACAAATGGTGTGTAATCTATATGAGAATTGCAGCACTTGCACTGCAGAGACCCTTTGACATAGATGGACAGTTATGTATCACTAGAGACTGGAGATAATTTATTGGTCGATTTATGTATGTGATTTCTTGATTTTTCCCTTTGTATTTGTAACACACTGGCTCATGCAGAGCTTCTGCTTTGGGGAAGTTAGCAAATTCCAGAACTGTCTTCTAAAGAGTGGTCAGCTAAAATCAAACCATTCAGTTAGCGGCGAGTTATGGAGAATCTGGTGCAGAGGAAATGTGAGGAAACATTGTTACTTGGTACATTTCATTTTAATACACTGTTAAAAAGTATAGAAATTTGCAATATTTGATTAATTTTATTGAACGCTAATACCTTAAAATGATTTTTTTTTCAGTTATTAACCACAAGTTTAATGGTTGTCAGGCTTTTGATGTTAGAGCTATGCAATAGGTTTTACATAGTTTTTTTTTTTTTTTTGGTTAATAAACATTCTTCTGTTTTGAGAGTAGTGTTATCCCTTAAGTCAATGTATTAAGTGAAATGAAATATTATAACCATCAATATAATCTCGACAAATATTTGAAACAAAGCAAGCAGACTATGGTTGTATGTTTGCTAACTTAGTCGACATGACTTGTTACCCGCATCTGTCCATTACTGAAGACAGTAGCATACATGTAAGGTAATATGCACACCCCTTTAAGTGACAGTTTCAAGTGACATATGAAGATATTCCAAGAGTCTGGTGTCCAATGTGTTGGCTGCTGCTCCTATCACAGTTCAAAAATTAAATTTCCGTGAGCTAATTGCTCACTACACTTGTAGATGCGCTGGTCAATGCCACGTTATGAAGTATCCCCCAACATTGCTTACACATTAGGCTATATTATATTATTGTTGAAGAAAAATAATACTGATTTGGAATGACTAATATTTGTATTTCATTTAAATTACTCATCAGATCTCAAATACATTACATGGACAAAGTATTGAGAAACACCTCTTAATCTTTGAATTCAGGTGTTTCATTCAGACCAATTGCCACAAATGTATAAAATTGAGCACCTAGCCATGCAGTCAGGTTTACAAACATTTGTGAAAGAAAGGGTCATTCTGAAGAACTCAGTGAATTCAGGCATGGTGCTGTCATAGGATGCCACCTTTGCAATAAGTCAGTTTGTGAAATTTCTTCCGTGTTAGATATTCCTGTCAACTGTAAGTGGTATTATTGCAAAGTGGAAACCTTTAGGAACAACAGAATCTCAGCCATGAAGGGGCCGACCACGTAAAGTAACAGGGGTTGCAGAGTGCTGAGACACATAGTGCGTAAAAGTCGCTATCGCTCTGTTGACTCAACACCTGCAGAGTTCCAAACTTCCTGTGGCATTAACTCCAGCACAAAAACTGTGCACTGGGAGCTTCATGGAATGGGCTTCCATGGCTGAGCAGCTGCATGCAAGCCTCACATCATCCAGCACAATGCCCAGTGTTGGATGGAGTGGCGTAAAGCACGCCGACTCTGGGCAGTGGGAACATGTTCTGTGGAGTGACGAATCACGATTCTCTGTCTGGCAGTCTGATGGATGGGTCTGGGTTTGGCAGATGCCAGGAGAACGTTACCTGCCTGACTGCATTGTGCCAAATGTAAAGATTGGTGGAGGAGGGATAATGGTATGGGGGACCAACTCCATATTGATGCCTAAGGATTTATAATGGAATTGTCATACAAGTTCCTACAGGTGTAATGGCCAGGTGTCACAATACTGTTGTCCATTTAGTGTGTATCGGTTGAAATGTACGACCATTATTAACAGTATTTATAATATTATCTAATATAATATAATATCTGTTTGGCAGATAATTTATTTTCTGAAATAAATTTTCAAGTCAGATATTAATTTAAGTGATGTTCAATCATTTTATGAAGTCACTGTAACATTTACTTTGGTTTTACATATATATATATGCAGTATAAAGGCTACTAAATCATTTTTTAGAGTGGAAATGGACGTTTCAGATGGAAACATGAAAAGGTTTGTACTTTTTGCAGAAGCCTTAGTTTGTATGCCTGAATGAGGTAACTTCAGTATGTTGGCCTAAATCCCACCCAATCCAATTTCTGTCTAGCAATCTAATTACCCTCTCAGACTGACTGAAAGTGAACTGTTTACCGTGCAACCAACAATTCAGACTAATTATCTTCTCTCTCTCTCTTTGTTTGTGTTTGAAATTGTTTGTAAACATTTTTTCTCCTGTAGTTTCTCTGTAGTCAGTTAATAGTAGGATTTTTTTACGCTAATGACACAATAAAGAAGTCATGTTTGATCTGTGTTGCTGTACTAAATGGAAATATAGTTCGCTTTTATGTTTCTGTAATAAAAAATAAACCTAGATGGCAGCTTTGCAGTGGTAAATATTTGCTTCACATTTTCATGGCATTTGAGATGAATTCTTTGAGGTCCCCTGCATATATACAGTATGTACATGATGTTTTTCTGAGGAATTTCTTGAAAAAGGCCAATGAGTTGCCAGTGTTTACTGCAAGGTTCACCAGAAATATCTGCATATTGTTTGAGCACCCTCAGAGTCTGTCTAAATCATTTTTTTAATCTCCTTTTCATTTATCTCTATTTCTGCAGCTTTGTGTATGTTGTAATATCCGTGTGGGTTGGTTATTTTCCAGAAAACCATATGAAGATTACAATCTAATAATTTTTAGAAAATAAACTATTCAGTTACATTTCATGCACCCTCAGTATCTCAGGAACCTTAACTCATTGTTAAATATTTGCTAGATTTTTTTCAGAGCTCAGGTCTGTGGTCAACAATGTTCTGATTGAAAGTGTTTATATTCTGCTTGTATTTCGAGAGGATTTACCAGCAACAGAGATTGAACAGATTTTCCTCAACACAGCACAAAGCTGTAAATGCTGATTTTGTTTGGAAAAATGTAGTTAACAACCTGATTCTTTGTTGTGAGATGCTCACTGTACAGCTATACTCTGCCAAATCATGAAACCTACACAAAATTCAATTCACAAAAACAGAATAACTGATTGTCGATCACCTATTTTTTGTTTCTTGATCACACTCAGCAGGACACCAAAGCATCCCGGATGATGTGTTTTTAATGTAAACTTTTTGGTAATTGTGCTTATCCAGAAAGGTCACATGCAGGAAGCAGCATGTGTCAGAGAGTGTGTGGTGAGAAAGCAAAATGCTCCTCCCTCTCTCTCTCTCTCTCTCCAGCATGCTGTAGATCTTTCTCTCTGCATCTCTGACCTTCTGGGGTCATGTTTATTTTGCAGATGTGCCACACGGCAGCTGACACATATCACATCCTAACGTCCGGTAGGTGCAAAGTTATTTACAACAGTTCCATTAATAGACAGGACAGCATGGGCTTATTTTTAACTCTGGACATAGTCTGATGTGGCATGTGGACGGTAAGGCAGATTAGATGGAATTAAATGATCAGTTTAATGCTGTGTGTCTTAAAGTTTTTTTACTTGTAATCTTACTTGCTCCATCTAAGTGATGGTAAAGCTAATTGATGTGGCACACTTCAGCATACTACGTACGCCAATGCGGACTTTTCATTTAAAATGTGAAGGTCAAGCTACATATTCAAAAGTAAACTTCAGGAGCTTCGTAATCCTGCATTTACATAATTAAGTTAGTTATGTGAGAGAGAAGTGTTTGGCCGTATGGAAATGTGATAAATGGTGTGTAATCTATATGAGAATTGCAGCACTTGCACTGCAGAGACCCTTTGACATAGATGGACAGTTATGTATCACTAGAGACTGGAGATAATGTATTGGTCGATTTATGTATGTGATTTCTTGATTTTTCCCTTTGTATTTGTGACACACTGGCTCACGCAGAGCTTCTGCTTTGGGGAAGTTAGCAAATTCCAGAAGTGTCTTCTAAGGAGTTGGTCATGTTAGAGGTGCCAGCATCACCTGGACAGGAGGTCATGGAGGGAACTATGTCTGGTTTATTATATTCATATTCTTACGCTTTGTGTAGCAAAACTGCTGATTTCATTGAGTTTCATCACCAATCAGTATTACAAGGAAATCATTATTCTCCTTAAAAATTGAAAACATTTTTAGTGTCCATCATGAATTAACAATAATCAACATTTTATTACTTAACTGGCTTAAACCTTGTAATGTGCTTTTATGCTTTCAAGGTGGAGAAAACAAGTGTCACCACCAATCCCTTAAATAAAGAAAAACTAACATATTCCCATCATTAGACTATAAAAAATATTTGCATTTATTCATGTGGCATTGTGTTGTGTTTCTGTGTTGATTCACATCAGTTGTTTCACCAGATACAAGACGAATAAGTTCTGTATCCAAGAATACAAAAAACACACAAAACCTTTTTGTACTTTGTTAGAAATGAGAATCTCAGATGAATCTATGACTAGATTTGAACTTTCTTGCAGACGTCTTTAAAGTTGTGTTTGAATCAGGTAACTTCAATGTGTTGGGCCAAAATCCCACCCAGTCTGAGTTCAGTCTGGCAGTCCTATCATCCTCTCTGACTAATTATATGTGATGTATTTACCTTTCAAACAACAATTCAGACCAAAATGCTTTCTGTCTTTCTCTCTCTGGGTGTTGGAGATAAAGGTGCTTGTAAACATTTGCCCTCCAAAGTCAAAGATCCTCTGCAATCAATTGATAGTAGCAATTTTATTGCTAAAGTTTTGTGTCAGGTGACTTAATAAGTAAATCAGGTGATACCTACATTGCTGTATGAAAAAGAAATGTAGGTTATTTTAGTTTGTCTTTATTTATTTTTTTAATAGATCTAGATGGCAGATTTCCAGTGGTAAATATTTGTGGTGGATTTGTATTGCAGTTGAGATGGAGGGATCTGTGGTCTCCTACATACATACAGCATATGCAAGATGTTCTTCTGAAAAATTTCTTGAATAAGGCCAATGAGTTGTCAGGGTTTACTGCAAGGTCGATCAGGGTTACCGGCATATTGTTAGAACATCCTTAGATTCTCTCAAAATGATTATTTTTAATCCCCTTTTCTTTTATCTCAATTTCTGGAGCTTTGTGTATCCAGAAATATTTGTGTGGGTTGGTTATTTTCCAAAAAACATATGAAGATTGCAATCTGATCTAATCCGTTTGCAGAGCTCTTCAAATCCATTTGACATACCCGCAGTATCTCAGGAACCTTAACTCACTACTAAATCTTTGCTGGGTGTTTTTAGAGCTCAGGTCTGTGGTCAGCAATGTCCTAGTTGAAACTGCTTATTGAATGTTTCTTCCTGTTTGTTGGGAGAAGTAATAGCAACAGAGATCAGACACCTATTTAGTCAGTTTTTCCTCAGTATAACACACAGCAGTAAATTGCAATTCCATGTTGAAAAATATAAATAATAACCCAACTCTTTGTGGTGGGATTTTCATTGTACAGCTATACTCTGCAAAATCATCAAATCCACAAATAAAGCAAGCCGATTTACGTAAACAGAGTAATTGCTTGTTAATCACCTTTTTTTTTAATCACACACAGCAGGACAAAGAGGCATTATCCCAGATTAGACATTTTAAGTGTAAATGGTTTGCAGAGCGCTTATGTAGAAAGGTGAGTGTGTCAGAGAGTATGTGATGAGAAAGCAATAAGCTCCTACCTCTTTTTCCCCAGCATGCTGTAGATGTCTCCGTCTGCATTTCTGACCTCTGAGAGTCATGCCTGTTTTGCAGCTGACTCATCTTTCTCTGTGCATTCCTTCACCATCTCGAAAATTGATGGAATTTTTTTTTTATTGCTGTTCAGCATGACAGATATGTGTCCCTGCAGGAAGACTCTATATGTTATTCATTCTCAGGTGCTGAAAAAAACATTTTATGTTTACCTTTTATATTTCTAGGACTCTGATGGGACCCCATGGTATCAACAGGGCAGTACAGAGAGTGGAGTTTTCTGACTGCAAGAACGGACTGGGTTAGTTCCCCCTAAAACTTTAGCATCATGCATGGAGAATAGATCGGTTTTATGGCCTTTTCTTTTGACTCTCCCTTCCTTTTCCTCAAACAGGAGTGAAAATCATCGGGGGTTACAGGGAGCTCACCGGGGAAGAGTATGGAATATACATCAAGAGAATCCTGCCGTGTGGGATTGCTGCTCAGGATGGTACGAACCCCGGTGTGGCTGCTTTGTGGTGCATGTAGCATGTTCCTCTACAGCCACGTAATAATAGGCACTGGTTTTGTTTTACAGGGCGTCTTAAAACAGGGGATCTTATTTTGGACGTCAATAACATGGGTTTAGGTGGAGCTACAAATGAAAGGTGAATGTTGTTGTTTTCATCAATAGTAGTAATAGATAAAGTAGTACAAATGTCAATGAGAAAAAAAGAGTTCAAAGGCTATATTTTTATAAGTAAGATTCTTTAATGCAGCTGTTTGAAGAGAGCAGGTATTATCTCTTCCCTGCCTTTTTGAGTGTGTTAGATATGTATTGCTTTTGATGTTGCTGTACCCCCTTCTGGAGATCAGCTTGTTTGGAATGTCTGTAAATACCCCTGGGGCTCAGCTGAAGCTTAGTGTGGGCAATGACACTATTTTTGGTCCGTGTCCACAGGGCTGTGGAGATCCTCCGTATGGCTTCAGCTTCTAACCACATGTCTCTCCTGATTGTTCGGGATGACGAGTCCAGGTGAGGGCGTACAGTTAGTGAGAAGTTTAACAGACTAGTTCCTCAAAATGCAGACTCAAGCACGAGGGGAAAATATCTTCTCATCTTAAACGTAAATGGCCTCAAGTGCAGAAGTTCAGCTGTTGAAAAACTGTATTATATTGTCTTTTTAAGTTACAATAAAACTAAATCTTATCTCAACCCACTCCTAGGATTTTTATAGAGTACACTATAAAGAATTTTTTTTTGAGTAGTTCATGCATTAGATATCTAGAGGCTGAACTCTTCATTGCAGCTACACTGCAAAAAGATCATACATTCAGTGACTTTATCATCAATCAAGATATCAAACTTAACATCTGGTTTCAGTATAAAAGAACTAATTGGATTCTGTAAATTTTCATTTTTCACCAGAGGATAATTATTTAATGGGCAGAAGGTCATACAGTTGATTAAGAATACATTTTTTAATTGTTTTTATTGTTGATTTCACGTAATTTAAATCAAGGTCTATAATCATATTAAAATTCGATTATAAGTATTCATTGGGATTTACTATATCTCAATAAATTAAAGTAAATAAGGCATGTGTGGTAAATTTAACCCTAACTAAAACTAAAACTAATTCAAAAGAGATACTTGCCACTCCATCTGCAGTGAGGAAAAAATCAAAATAGCAGCTTCAGCAGAAAAAAATTATACTGTGCTACTGCATTTCCAGTTTCAAAGTGAGAAAAATTATTTTATTCAGGCCTGAGATTTTACTTTATTTAAAAAAAGTCTGGTCTTTGTATTCGCATGATGAATAATATTGTTATGTAGTGATTAAGAATTAACAGCCTGATTTCTTTTGATTTTGCCAAACATAGATTGCCAATACAGTAACAGAACACGGCTATATTAAACTAAATTAAAAGCTGAATAACACAGAGAGAAATGTGTTGCTTTTTTGGTTGCAACATATATTGTTGCATGATGGAAAGCTTTACAATAAAAAAGAACAACCAAAGGACCGTTTCTAAGATTATTATATTTTTAAATGTTTATGTTAAAATAGCTTTGCTTTAAAACTGATAAGTAATGCCTTATTATTAAGGTGCTGACAGCTGAGTCGCTGTATTTGCTGCAGTTGTCGGCTGTAAGGCAGGGAGACTTAAACAGAGATGACACACGGCCACCTCCTGTACTTTAGAGGAACAGATTCTCACTTGTTGTCAAATGCATGGTGACATATTGGGGGCATAGTTCTGCAGTGACCTGTTAGGGATTCTTGCATCTTAATTTTAAAGCCAAAGAACAAAACCACATTCCAGGCCATATGAATCTATTCTAACTCTTCAACTATATCTAAAATTTTGCATTCCGAAGTGCATAGAAATTTCTCTAAGAATAATCTTTTTCATTTGTATAGTTTTTTTGGCACTTTACATTAAGTGCACCTTCATAATGCATTCATTATGCATTCATAGAACATTCAGTGCACCTTCAGAATCCATTCATAAAACTTTCATAAGAAGCATGCAAGTACACTTTAACATCCTTACATCCCTTAACAGCTTTAATATACAACAATATATATAACAGCTTTAATAACAAACATTACATGATTATAGAATTATATTGTTATTATATTGTTATATATTGTTATATTGTTATTATTATATCATGTTTGTCATTGTATATTACAGCTGTTAAGGGATGTTAGGATGTTGAGGTATACATGCATGATGTTTATGAATGTTTTATGAATACGTAATGAATACATTATGAAGGTGTAATGAACGTTTTATGAATGCGATATAAAAGCATTATGAAGATGGAGTTAATGTAAAGCGTTACTGTTTTTTTAATCCAAGCATCAGAGTTCTCCTTTTTTTGTCTGAAGATTATTATTTATGCTCGAGATTATTGATGAAATGCATCTTCTAATTATGAACACTTTGGTGTAGTACATTTTACTCAAACTTGTTTACCTTGTTTACCAATCAAATGTTATTAAACACAGGTAATTTCCCCACACTCATGGTGTATTTGGTACAAATCGATTATAAATATTATTTCATCAGTTATTGTTAGTAGAAAAGTCAGGTAAATTAGAGTTTATTTTTCATCATTTAAATGATCCATGTTGTTTAATGGATTTACAGATATTTTGATCCAAACTGGAATTAATGTGTAATTGTCCACAATGAGGAACCATTGTACTCCAGATATTTGTCAAAACCTGCAAGAGTGTCCAGGAGAGGGAGACAAAGCATTACATTGATAATCTTCTAAATGCCGGAACAAACACAGCATTCTATATCACAATTTCAGGAAAGAATTTTTGGAACTTATAGGAAAGTATGGCTGCACCAGTAGCACAGGCTGTGGAATGATCTCTCCGACACAGTTCTCCGCAGGTGAGCTGAAGACCAGTCCTGCTCCTCCAGCATCTCCTTTGACCAGTGTTTCCCAATTCGGTCTTCGATCACCCACAGATGGTCCACGTTTTTGCTTGGGAGCTGGGAGGGAGCAAAAACATGGACCGTCTTGAGGGTCCCCAAGGGTCTGGTTGGGAAACACTGTCTCACACAATGATCCCACTGTAATTTTTGTCCTAAATATATTAATTTGTAAAGGTGAATGTATAATGTATGTGTAATATGAATACAATATTTGGCAGTATATCATTTACTTTTTCTGAGGTTGACTGATATGTATGTAATCACAGCTTGATGGTACTACAGGCAGTGCCCAGGTTAAGAATTAGAAAGCCCTTCTCTCAAACAGGGTTCCGACATGGAGATCCTCTCAGGTCTCTGAACCCCCTTATTGCACAGATGTAAAGTGCCTTTGGGTCACCATGTTCTGGACAGTATGTAGGTACGATATACAGGCCATCTCCGGGTTAAGAACGTCCGGCTCGTACTTACCTACAGACTACCGCAAAGCCTACTATATTAATAATTTGGGTTAAACACAATGGTTCAAAATAACAAACGCAGCACATACTTTGTGACGCTCGTGAAAACATTGCATGATTTCAGCAGTTCGTCAACTTGAGGTACAGTACAGTACCATATGTAGTTACTTGTATTATTAATGTTTAATTCTTGTTATTATGTATTGTATGATTATTTTTTTGACTTACCCATAACATTGACATAAAGACAGACTTAAGGAATGGATCTCGTTCGTATCCTGGGAGCCGCCTGTAGTTTACTGGCCTGTAAACACACTAAAAGATGTGTTTATGATTGACAATCAGACTAATAACTGACCCGTTTTCAGGGAAGCTGACAGACACGGCCTCGTCCTCCTCCTCCTCCAGATCTACCAGCCCACTGCTGCAGAGCCCAAAGGAAGCAGGCTGCGTTGGGGGGGGCACTGCCCCCTCCGCCCCCATCCTGCCTCAGGCTTTCAAGTGAGTTTCACAGACACAAGCACTCTGCTGTTCAGTCATTGAACTAAATTCTTTATTGACTGGACATAAGAATAAGTAATATGAACACAATGTTAAATTTAATTTTGCGAGCGATGGGGGGAGGAGCCTGGAGCCTAGAGCCTGCCCCAGACAGCACAGGGCACAAGGCAGTAATGCACCTTGATTGAGATGCTAATCCAGTGCAGCACACATGTCCAGAATTCCCTTGCACATGCTATGAGGCGATGATTCCCCAAACTCCTTGTCTTTGGACTGAGGCAGAAAGCCTGTGCAACAGGGGACACACAAGCAAACTCTACACGCAGGGTAGGGTGAGACCCATGTGTGAGGTGACCGTGATTTCCACTGTGCCACCAATTTGTCTTATAAAGTAATCACAATAACTGTTTTCTGATAATAGCAATAATGCCTGTTGTTATCATCATTTAAAAAAAACTATCCATTTCACAAACAAGTTCTTATGGTTGCTGCCATTTGAAGTTGAATATATTAGATTATAAGTCATCAGGCTGAGTTTGAAGAATGAAGAAAAAGAGGATCGGTGTTTCAAAGGGGCCGAGCAAGGAGCAGAAAATATTCTGTAATCAATATATCAGTGCCTGAGCTTGATTGGTATTCACAAGAATCAATGAAAAGATCAAGTTGAAATCCCCTTGTGAAATGATTCTGCGGCTCTCAGTAAGTGCATCTGACCTTTAATTCCGCCTTCTGTTCCCTCAGTGATGCCGCAATTCAGTTGATATGTGTTGCCAAGGGAACAGGCCTGGGCCTGGTCATCAGGGGTGGAGCTAACCGGGCAGAGGGCCCTATGGTGTATATTCAGGATATCGTGCCAGGGGGTGACTGCCATAAGGTGACTCTTAATACCTTTCCCTACCGTTGAGACTTATTCAGATTAGCGCTGAAGTGTGTTAATTTGTGGTCAATCAGGAAGACAGCCAGACACAAAATGTGCCCTCCAGGGTCCTCCAGTAATATTGTTCACTGCATTACAGCTTGAGACTTTGTCATATTCACATTTTTTAAAATATGGATAAATAATGATACAATGTTTATAAAATATTTTAAAAACGTCGCAGCATTCAGAATAAGCAATGATTTCTAAGAAATAAATAATTAAAGATGTAATTAAAAGTTTCTCAGTGAATTTCAGACGTTGGCTGTGAGGATTCAAACATTGTTTTCTATTCATGAAAAAAAAAGTACATCTTGACATGGATGCAGTCAGTTATAAAAATAAAGTTGAACTCTCTTAGATTCAAATAGCTGATTTGGTACAGCGGACTAAGACAAAGTTTTGGCAATTATTTAATTGACACTTTAGTTAGATTTTCTACATTGAGTTAATTTCTACCTGGATACGTGATACTAAAATTAACAGAACAATGTGGCAGGATGCTCTAACTGTCCAGCTGAACACAGGCCTGGTCTCCTGCCTACATGCAAGGTGTCGTCTAAAGCAGCCCTTAGTGTTTCAGATTAATGCCGAAAGTACCCAGGGCTGGTGTGGAAAATCTCACCCTCTCTTCTGAATATCATTAAAGGAAAATTTAAAGAATAAGTGTATTGGGAAATAGAATCCAGTTGAGTGGTGTAAATTTAGAGAAAATTATTTGAAAATATTGAGTCTTGTTGGTATTACGTTAACGATCAGATTTGCTGCAGTCTTTTTACAAAACCAAAACCCAGTGTGCTTACAATGTAACTTGAAGATCTTTCAGTCAAGTAATTGTGACATAATTTTAAAAACAAATACATTTGTTTCATTATCTGCTTTCATGCTTTCACCAGAGACCATATGGTATTCACATATGTATCCTTTAGGATGGACGGCTTAAGGCAGGAGACCAACTCATATCTATAAATAAAGAATCATTCATTGGTGCGACTTACGAGGAGGCAAGAAGCTTACTGAGCCGTACAAAATTAAGGTATGTATATTATACTGACATTAGTAATGCTTTCCCCAAAAGTAATTTCATTTTTGAAATGTATATGACATTTCTTGTTTGAAATACAGCTGTGTAAAAATTTATGAGATCACTCTATACAGGCACTCTATACTTAATGACCTACCTGTTTAATGACTGCCTGGACTGACGACCAGCTCTCCGACCAGTCAGTGTTGTTCGCTGTACGAGAACTTTGGCGGTGGAAAGGGCAGTGAGGAGTCTCAGCGTCAAGCACCTCATCTTGCATCATCCTTTCTCAGTCTCAGTCGCCGTCTCAGTCTTGTGCCTGGAGTCAGTACACTAGCATTCACAATCACATATTTTGTCTATTAATTTGTACTTTATTGTGCGCCCCACAGTACAAGATGTTGGCAAAAAGGATTATCTTTATACATAATAAATAAAAACTATTACCTGTATTTGCAGTATGCAAACCTAAGTAATATATATTAGAGCTGATTTCCTCTATTCTTATGCCTGAAATATTGGTAAGGGGTAGCTCCTCGCTGATCGACCAGTTTGCTTAATGACGTAGTTTGTAGGAATGGAACTCAGTCGTTAAGTGAGAACTGGCTGTATTTTTAAACAAATCTGCATTTTAAAATCCTGGTTTAATCATGGCTCTGCTGGCAGCAGGGTACACTGAGCCGCAGGCTGTTCCCAGGACCAAAATTTCTAAAACAGCAGTACAAAAGAATAAGGTGAAGCAGGAGACACTGGGAATGATCAGAAACCAGCCAGGTAAAGGGCAGAAACGACTTTCTAATGTCAGAGATGACCGTGAACTTAGTGTCTCATGAATTGGAGGATGAGATCAAGTGACCTTCAAAAGGAATGGGAAGCATTAAGTGCAGGTGTGAAGTGCACTGCTTGGACAGTGTGTACCAGGCTCCTGATGTCTGAAGTCTCATAAAGCATGGGAGAAACCCTTCGTTATTGTGAAACAGAGAAGAACCAGGCTGCAGTATGCATATATATACTGTATATATATATACACACACACATTCACAGCTGTACAACGTTACATTGAGAAATAAGTGAAACAAGAACTTGTGTTTTGGTCTTTTATTTTTTCCCATGGCTGTATACTAGAATACTTATAACACTAGTATCCCTGTGATATAAACTGAAATACACGAGAAAGATACGCGGTCGATGATGCCCTCGTCCCCAGAGCGTCAATTATAGTCACTGCATCATATTTATCGCTTTCTATATTTATATAGTCACAGTTTTTCATTTTTCATTCCATCTATCAATAAACTGTGAAAGGGATTTTATTGTTGCTACTTTTCTTGCGTTTCAAACTGCCTTTCCAAAGTGATGGGTGTGGGGTGCAGTGACATTCCAGACTGATGGGCCATTGACAGTATGCAAACTACTACAGGTGTGAGGACATCTATCTCATCAATATTCATTGTGAAGACCACTGACTTTGAGAAAAAGAGTGTCACTCCAAAGTTCTAACACTTTAGTAATCAAACCATATAAAATTTCAGAATGTCACTTTCACCTATGTGTAGCCAACCCCTGTGTCTATAAGCTTCAGAGCTCAAAAGTCTTACCTAGAAATGTCTATAATGTGATTTTTTACAATTTCTCAGCATGTCTGAAAATAGGTTTTTGAAAAGTATATGTTTAAAGTTGATTTTAACAAAAAATAGAATAATAACATTCTAAGAGGTCTCAGATTATTGGTGCTGAGTTTGTGCTGAATAAAAGCAAATGTATCACTTTGGGATAAGTGTTTTTTAGATAGGTGAAATATTTTAAAATGTCAAGGCATGTCAGACTACTTCGAAAGTGGAAAAAAGGCCTCAGGCCCCAGGGGGTTAACATAGTCATAGATTTTCTACATACTGTAGCATTCTTGTAGTTGACAAACGGTGAGGTGACTCAGAAGCCTGGTCAACTTTGCGACTTGCAGTCAGAAAACAGAACGAATCAGAATTATCACTGTGCTAGCTTGCTGTCCTCTGAGATTGGTTTTTAGATAGAACAGGGATATTTTTGTTGCACTTAATCCAGCATTACCCAAGTATCTCCTTAAAAAACCATTCACACATATTCACAGTCAGAGGGTGCCCACAACCTGTCTTTGTGTATGAGCCTACACTACTGATTTTAATCATTTTGCTTAATATTGAACAGGTACTGTATATTTAAGTTCTCTTGAAAAATGGATTTTCCAAAAACGTTTTTCCTAAAACTATCCTTAGAAGAATACACGTGGTCCTTATAAGTGAGGGAAACACCTGGATTGAGAATTCTTGCTCTCATTGTACCTGGGAAAATATTCCAATGTGAAAATGTAACATGGCAGACAATAACCTTTTGTAGAAAGGATATATATTGTCAATGTTATGTGTCTATGGGATGAACTATACTCTCATTTTAACTACAAGAAGTAAAAGTAAAGCATCGGTGATCTGAATCTCTATGGTATGTTTCACTTACCAAGCACTGTATTTTTCACTGAATGTTAGGGGAATAAATACCAAGTAAACATGTCAAGTGTTTCAGATTTGGCACCTCTGGTCAGTCATGAAGGAGGGACACCCTAGGCTTCATGTCAGGCCTTTGTAAGGCACACGTTCACAACCCATGGACAATGTAGACTCCAGATCACCCTTAACTACATGTTTTTTATTGCAGGAGGAAATTGTGTGCATACTGTACTTCGCCAGAACATCAGGCTACCATTCTGTATGTTGTAGTTTTAATGATGAAATAATCACTGACGTACCGGGATACACAAGTCCTACATTTATGAAATGTGACCTTGGATTATTTATTCGGGGACCTATTTTTTTAATCTTTACAATGAACAAAATTTCCACAGGGGCATCCCAGTTAGACCCAATCAGATGGCGGCAATGGTTAGCAAAATGCTAATGTACACCTGTTTTTTGGTGATGACAGTGTAGCAATGCAGTTTTACTATGAGGCATAATTATGTATGACTGCAGTGTTATGTAATGTGATTTTAAATTAATAGTTAAGGCACCTTGCATCAGAAATGGAGGAAAGGCAGACCAAGAAGGACAAAATAACATGCATTTAGTCAGTATAATTGTCATCTTCAGATAAAATTTCCATCACTGGAGAAGTTGTTGAGTCCAGCTCAAAGCCCTTGTCCGTTCCCGCGTCCCACACATTTACACTGTAGGCATTACTGAAATGTTGTTAGCACAACCATCTGGTGTTCTTAGAAGGACATTTTATTTTTTTATTATTTGTACTATTTTTATCTTATTCTCTTTTTTTTTACTGTGGTGTTATGGGTGCTATTATGTGAAAGTTTCCCATTTTAAAAAGGAAAAACTAATCCAGTATATTTATAACACCTAATGGTGCATAAGAGTGCATGACATCATCACTGTTATACAGATGTAACTGAAGCTGAAAGTGTATGATTAGGCAGGTAGCTATTATTCACTGAAGATATGGTTTCAGCATGGAATATAAATGCTGTCCTGCAGTAGAAAAGATTTTTCTTCTCTTACATTCCTTTACCTATATGTGCAACGTTCCATTGTGGATGATGCTTCCATATGCTGTATGAACAACTGGAACTTGGCAAGTGTTGGCTCCTGGGAAAGTGTAGCATATCTTCTTGAAGACCAGTCATCAAATGTGAATGAGGTTCTCCACTGAGGCTAGTCAGACAGCATGCTTTCCTGTATGCTACGTGTCATAGTTGCAATGGGAGGTTTACTGGGACAGAGAGAACCATAACATGCAGGACCCCACCCTTGCCTTGCTATAAGCTCTACGTTCAGTGGTCCTCACGTGCATCCTTGTGGTTTCCCATTGCAGGCCAGACCCCACTACTGAGATTGTCTTCATTCGCCAGAGGTCTTCCCTCAGCCCCGGCAACAGTCCCCAGAGTCCCATCTCCCTGCAGCCGGCACTTTGTGGGGATGGCCAGTCACTGAGGCCCACAGGGCTGGGCTTGCTGTCGCAGTCTGGGAATCTGGTCCGAAGGGTTTCCTGCGCTCCCTGTCCTGGAAGTCAGACCCTGCCTTCGGTCCAGCTAAGTCAAGTAAGGCTGAACTCCCTCTCGAAAGCTGTGTAGTATCACCATTTTGTCTTGTTAGCGTAAGTAAAAATAAGTACAGGCATATACCTAGATCACTATGCCACATAACTGTGGTGTGGTTTATACAGTGCTGTGTTCAGGCCAGGTGGAACTCGTAGCCCTTTGTCATGCATCGCTGTAGGTTCGAAGCTTTCCCCCAGGGAAGGAGAAGCCCTCTGCTGCACAACCTGATAACACCACAGCTGCATACACTTGCCCAGGTAATAAGTCATTCTTGCAGAAATTTTAAGTCTTCTGCCTCTTTATCTAATGAATCAAAAAAATCAGCTGAGTAATCAGGCCTGATCCTCTGTTTAAGAATCAGCATGTCTGACCTGTAACCTGAAGTTCTGTGGTTAATAAGCAGCCTTTCCTTAAAAGCAGAAGTTTCAGCAGGATAGTTTTAGCACTTTTCCATTCTGAAATGTATGTAAAATAATTGGATCCAGAGGCTTTTCTTTATTTACTTTGATTTTTTTTATTTAACTGTAGTGCTTTGGTGATATTTTTCTGAGAAAAGCACTTAGTTGATTAAATTGGGTCTTACAAAGGAAATTCATTTGGAACTTATTTTTTTCTTCTTCAAAGTCAATGACTGTTGTTTAAAGTGATATAGCTTAGCCTAACTGGTATGATTGTTTCTAATCAAATGGTTACTATACATTAAAAGGAATATTACTGATGTATTTTAATAAAAAAAATACAAGATTTATTAAGTATCATTCTTATGCAAATGACCACAGTCTCAGAGCAGGAGAATGAGAATGGTTGCTAGGTAACATAAAACAGTTCTCAGTGGAACTAGTTGGCTAATGGGGGGCAGAGCCACACTGGCTGGCTATCCATAAGCACTGTACTAGGATGCTAATAACTGTGCGCTTTCTTTGGATGTTTCTATTAGTTTCATTAGTTTCCTAAGTCCCATTCGTTTTGCCCTTTATTGGTCTTAAGTGGTCACTGTTTTATATTTACTTTGGTGTTTATTTGACAGTGTAACCTAACGTGACAGTTTTTTCTCATGCCCGGTCACTCTTGGCTCTGTATACCTTCAATCATAGGCCTGAGATCATTGTTGCAGCAGGGTGCTATGAAGGTAGTGTTATGCATATGGTATATACAGTGATGCCTACAACTTTGCTGTATCATTATGTTCCACACAGGCAGATTGCTGAAGTGCCAGAGAGGAGTACTGATTTGATAACACTGTAAAGGTCAGCCCTTCGGAACAAAAGCGGTATGCTGCAGTCATGCTATGCTTTTCACAAGCCGGACAGCCACCTGCCTTTAAAGTGGATATGAATCAGACAAAAAAATAGATTACTAGTGACTACATATACTAGTGATGGACAAAATGATGCTCCATGAACCATTTGCTGTATTTTTTGACTCCACTAGATGGTGCTCTCCGTTCAAAAAGGGCACAAATCATGCACCAAAGCAAACCAAGAACACCATGCAGTGTGGTCAAAAAATACAGCAAATGGTTCACGAAGCATCATTTTGTCCATCACTAAAAAATACGGTTGATTTACCTTTTTTTTTGTTTTGTATAAAATATAACACACAAGTGTGTGCATGATAAAAGTGCTAACCCCCTGATGAGCACAGCTAATCTACTAAATAAATAGCCAACAAGTAATATAATTATAATTTCTCTGAATTGTTTTATGTGTGTGAATACCGAGCAAGATTTGTCCTGACTATCTCTATAGATATTTTCTGGCAAAACTTAAAGCGTGTTGGCTGGCTATATGGTGAAAACAGTTGAATGAAAAAATGAAAAGATGGCTATACACCATATTTTCAAGTTTGGCTGACTGAGTGGAAATAAGTTTTTTTTTTTTTTTTTTTTAATGCAATGGAATAATAATTATAGTTTTTAAAAGCATTAACGGTGACTTTGGCTTGGGTTAATTTTTACAACAAATATCAAAGGTGGGCATTTATGACATTTTAAAGGCAGGCAAAGGCCACATAATCGAAACCTCTTCTGTCGGCGTGGGTGTGTTGCCATAGTTACCAGGAACTTTGTGAAATCACATTAATGAAAAGGTGTCCCTCAGTCAATTTAATGGGTGTTGATCACCCTTTAGGTCATGGAAATATCAATAGTGTAGCACTTAGTGAGCAAAACCTTGTTATCTGTAGTTGTGCTATGGATTTCCATTCAAATCCCTCCCCAACCAAGAGGCACTTAATGGTGTAGTTTGCATTATTGGAACGTATTAGGAAATATTTTAATGTCCTAAAACAAGAATAGGTGTGTTGTACGATGCTTCCCAGTATTACAGTTTAAAAAGTGTTTCAGTGTTTCAGTATATTCTCAAATAATGGTGAAGGATGAAGCAATTGGCTGGTAGGATGCAGGAAGGAAGAATGTGGGATTAGTATGTACAGTCTTTAGTTCTCCCAAGTATCTGCAAAGCTATGGACTGCCTGTTAGAAACAGGGTCCAGTTTGCCCAACAGCGGTCAAATGGTCATGTTCCATGTAAACATTTCAAATGAACTTTATATATATATATAAACATGTGTTCCACAGGGTTCTCACAAGATACATTTTAATATAGTTCTAGCCACAGTGATGATGAAACTGTGTGTCCATATAGTTTAGCAAAATAAATACATTGCATAGCTCCGTATTAACAATCCTTATAACGTGCTTGAATGTCTGCCACAGGAAATAAAAAACAGCCATGTTCAGAGGACTGTAAAATGTGCAGTGCTTATGACACCCTGATGACCCGTACAGGGGGTTCAGTCCATGCGGCATCCAAATTTGAGGACCCTTCAGCTTTTGGGGGGGGGGGGGGACAATGTAGAGAAAGCTGCTGGCTGTTCTGGGAACCGCGTATCCTGTGCCAAATCGCTCCTCTGCAGGTGGAGGGGGGTTGTTTGAGGACTCTAGGGCTTCATGGAGGGCGCATTTCTGCTTCCGTACTTTTGTGTGTTCTCGATAAAAAGCTCCAGCTTTTATTTATTAACTGTGCCGAGCGTTCAATGACCATTATGCAGAGCTATTTTCAGCCGGAGAGAAGCTGGGTGTGCTGCGGGTGCCAGGCTGTGGGTGCACAGTTCCTCTTGAATGCTCAGCTCGCCAAGCCGCGTCGTAGCCCTTTTCGGAGGAAATAGTATCAGCCTCCTCGTCGTGTTTTGAGTCATCAATACCATGAGAGGAGTTTAGTTTATTCATCCTACTTCTGAAGTGCTGTGGGCCTTTTCTGTCCCACACAAGCCCTTATCAGGGATGGGAATTAAATGGATGAGAAAAACAAAAAGCTTTTCCTGTAGAAATAAAATTTTATAATTGCCACTACATTCTGAAACGCTATCTTTACATGTATTTAAACTTCTGAAAAAAGCCTCCACACTGGGCACATATTATTATTCAGATGAACAGTTTTTAGTTACTAAGTACCTTTATTTCTTTTGCAAAATGTTTTCAGCTTCATCTCCATCGATGTAAATTTAGCATGAGTGTCGTCTCTCTGTATTGTTTAATGTGCTTGACATCTGCGTTACTAACGAGAACGACCCCCGCACAGATTTACAATTCAGACAGGTCAATTTGCAAACAACCCTGGAATTAAGGTTACTCCTTCACATGAGTTTCATTTTTAAACCCTGCGGGTGCCACACAGCTGATGACTATGAAGTCTTTTTCTTACTCAGTTCAGCAAGTTCCGGAATTGTTGCTAAACTAAAATTCATTCATGTATAATTAGACCATAATAATTTGCAGACGGAATATAATGCATATTTTGCGAATATAGCTATGACATCTTTATGTATAACAACGTAGATCAGGAGAGGGAGAAATGACCCGTCTCACACCGAGAGGGTTTTAAACTGTACTTAATACAAATGGTGGGGTTGAGGTTGCAGTAAACCCATCCCCCCACCACAAAAAATGTACAAGGTAGGTGATTTACAAGCCTTTTTTTTTTTATCTCCTCTGTCACCCTCTGGCTTTTTGTACACTCTTTAAGTCTGTTTAGCTTCAGTTATTTTTCATCTGCCCATCTGTAATGCACATGAATGAATGAATGAGTGAATGAATGAATGAGTGAGTGAATGAATGAGTGAATGAATGAATGAATGAATGAATGAATGAATATCTTTATTGCGATTACATGTGTACCATGGACACTGCACATTGCAGTGAGATTAAGTTTGAGATTCACCATTTTACACATAAAACACAATAAGTTAAATAAAAATCAAACAAATTGGATAAAATAACAATGAATTTTTACTTTTAAAGAAGCAGCATCAGAACCAATACAATTTTAAAATGGTAATTAATTAACTTATTAACCACAGTTTAAGGCAGTATGTACAGTGTAAGCAGTATAATAAACTGTATATGGCATTAGAGACAATATAAAGTTACCAGGAATGTGAAGTGCAAGTCTGGCAGTAGTAAGTAGTGCAAACAGCTCAGATGTGCAAAATAGTGCTGCAAAATGAAAAACAGTGCGAAGCAAAACAGTCAGGAGGATTATGGAGGGAGCTTGATGAGTTGATTCATGGCCTTTATAGCTCTGGGGAGATATTCCTCAGTCTGGTGGTGCAGCCGTAAGGGGCCTTATAACACATGCCAGATGGAAGAGGTTCCAGCAAACAATGGCGAGGCTGTGTAGAGTCTTTACAGATGCTGGAAGCTTTCTTGAGGCAGCGTGAGCTGTAGATGTCCTCCGGGGCTGGGAGCTGTATCTCAATGATCATGTCTGTGCTGGAGGCGACCTGCTGAAGAAATAAACTTTAAGTCTATTGCATATACTTGTAATGCTGCTGCTATGTTTAGTGTCCTGGGGGCATCGTGTTGGGAAGTGTTCTGTAAAAAAATAGATTTGGTTCTTTTTTTCAGATCGTTTCTCCTAATCACGGTGGCTCATTTGGTGGAACTGAACCTTTAGGGCCGTCGGCTGAAATTCAGCCCTGGCTTTGTGTAGTATTTACACGTTCTGTCTGTGTTTTCTCTTGGTACCTTGGGTATCCTCTCATGGTCCTAAGAAGTGCTGTTTACATGCAACAGTACTCAAATTGTCCTTATCGCACTGATCTGTGTAATTCCATTGTCCTTTTGTCCCAATCTGAGATGAAGCTTGTTTCTTGTTCCATACTTCCTAGGTGCATAATCACTGGCTCCAAATTAAAAAGCAAATATACGAAACACTAGAGTGGTGTGCTCCTTTTCTGTGTTCCTTAATATAAACTCATTCACTGTATTACCTTCAGTGATTCCCTTGAACATTACTTGAAGATTAATGGAAACATCTGTATTGTAGTTGGTCACTAGGGTGTGAAATCCGCTGATGCCTGTGTCATAAAATTATATACGGTTAACATATATCACAAAGTTTTACACTGTTATTATACAGAGCCGACACACTGAGGCAGGTAGAATAGTAGGTGTGAATAAATGTGGTAGATAATGTCTCCATTTAGTGCACAGTGTCACATGCAGCTTGTGAAGGAGGACTGAGATGCTAAGGTCTATATTTAATGAAGTGAGGATTTGCATCACCAACACCCCCCCCCCCCCCCCCACCACCACCACCACCACCACCTTAACGATGGCTCCTTTAAGCGTGGTACGCTCCACCATGCTGCAGAAGTTGTTTGAGTCGATGGAGAGCCGAGCTGGAGAAGCGAGACAGATGGCGGATGGCGAAGCGCCCGGCGGCGGAAGTGGGGGAGGAATGGGGGCGGCGGGTTGCCAGACTGCTCATTTGGAAGGTGTCAAGCGCTCTGCTGTCTCTGTGGAAAAAAAGGCACGCCCCCCCCCCCATCACGCTGCGACCAGAGGAATTCCCAAATGGATGGGGATTACACTGTCATCTACCTTCTATCCCTTCAGTCTGCTAGGACGGGCGCCGACACGAGAGGGCTGCGCAAGAGGCTTTTTTTTGACTGGCGGACTGTGCCATGCTTCGCCTGTGCCCGCCAGTGAAGTGTTGAGTGTGGCGCGATAGACGCACAGCGGAACTTGGAGGGTGACAAGAAGGATGGCTAGCTGGAAGACGTCTTAATGCATTGTCTCCCTGACAATTATTCAACTGTCACATGGCGTGTATTCACACTCAAACTGAGCTCCATTCTTTTTGCTCTTTGCTTTGTAAAAAAAAAACAATAATAATAATTTTAATTATGCGTAACTTTGTTTTGCAGATTCTTGCAAAGTAGCATGACAATTGACACTAATCCTTTAGCTATGCCAGAGAACCGTCTCCTTAATAACATTTGACTTCTGAATTTATTTTCCCTGTTTCCCTTATTAGAATAATGTGGCCCATTTTCCAGTGAGCAGTATGAAAACCTCCATCATTACCTACAGTATCTTTACAACCCTCCTAATTAACATGCAGCTCCTTCATCTTGTCTTGTAATGATGTGAGTTAAAGTGAACAGCTGGATTTCAGAAATTGACACTGAATTAAAGTTTGCTGTCTAACTAATAGAAAACTGATAAGAATATTTCTAAAAGTCAAATTTTTGTCCAACAACTTGATATTTTTTTCAGTTTTTATTATTTATGTATTTGCCAGATATACCAAACCAAGCTGGCACTCAGTATGCTAAAATGAACACTGGATACAGAGAGACCAGACATATTTTAAATGAAAGTACCAGGTTGAAGATTAGCAAAAGGGTATCATATGATTTTATATGTCATGGATTAAATAAAAATGCAGCTTCACAGTTGAGATCCAGTTATATGGGGATACAGATTCTCTTTATGTCTTCAAGCCTCATAGATGGATATTCATGTGACGTGCCAGCAGTGGGTGCAGAAGATGGGAGTGAAAAAAATGTTCCAGATGCAAACCAATCTTTTAGGAACCTCCTTGCATTTACTCCCATGAGCTTCATAATAGGGACTGGTGTGTTGTGGTTCACCCTGCAAATGAGAAGAACGTGTCGAGCTGGTGGGTGGCGGAACAGCACTAAGAGATTCAAGAGCTGATACTTTACATCCTCATGGCGAATGAACAGAATTCTCAGGCCAGCGAGTACCTCAGGTATAGAAATAATTGATAACTGCTGTCCTCTTTAAAGTTTAAATAGCATGAGCTTGGAGGTTTAACTGCCTGTGGTTTAGCTGAGCTGGGTATGTTGTGTTTTGGTTTTGTGTTTGAATATTATGAGGTCTTATCATCAATTCATCATCATTTTAACTCCAATAAAGTCCTTTCTTGAATAAATCCTGTTTTTATTCACCTTCGCCCCACCTTTTGACAGACCTTTGGCCTACAATCTGCCAAATGAAACTGCTTTTCCATTTGCTTCCTCACTCTAATGTCTGAGCCCTTAGAGGTTTTGGCAGTGCTAACTCCCCTCCCCGACTGTATGTGTGTTTGTATCAATAGATGCTGTGTCTGCCAGTCATACACCAACCAGCTCGGCCCCACGGATGGGATTTTCTCTTAGCTCTAGCAGTTTCTTAAAGCTGGACAACCTGGTGCAGGTCAGTTTTTATTCCTTCAGCATTATAATCAATTGCCGTTGCACGATTGTTATTGCATTTAACCAACAGAGGTGAAATTAAATGAAGGCTGCCTGTCCGACTGTGAATAATGACTAGTGAATGCTGCAGTTTTTTGTGCCACTCAATAAACTATTATGTGATGATGAAGTGAGGGTACTTTAATTTAGCCCTTTTTGTTTGTCTGAGGCAGACTGTTGTATTATTGCTGCAGCGAGTTCCCAGACCTTCCACAAAGAGTAATCAGTATTGCCTACTGATGCTAGCACTCTCAGTCTTGCTAGGGCCTATTGCAATACTATAAATAAAACTCCCTTTACCTGCCCCTGGTATAAATGGGTTTTACATTTTTTTTTATGAAAGTTGCATTTATATAGTGGTTTTCAAGGTACCCAAACCACTTTACAGAGGCAATGGGCAGTTCAACCACCACCACTGTGTAGCCCCCATCTGGATGATGTGACGACAGCCAATCTGCACCAGTACGTTCACCACACAGTAGCTAAAGTGGTGAACGGCAAGAAGGAATTCACCTGTTAGATACAGGGGATGATTAGAAGGGCAGATCTAATAGGGCCACAGTGGGCAATTTTAGCCAGGACATTTTTACCCGCAATGTTACTGCTAGATCACATATAAAAACCATAATGTAACAGAGAGTTGGATAGCAAATATGGGCACATTAGCATTCTGTGTGAGTATGCTAATGAACCAAAATTTTAATGGGTTTGTAGGCTTTAGGGTCCTTAGGGATAAAACTCACGGAAGAACAGCGGCAGACACTGAAAGAGCGACTGTCCTCTGACTCGACTGGCCCTGCAGCTCCTGAGGGTAAGACCAAAAACCAGGACTACGGCTATAATTTATAACACTAATTCTTGCATTTCATAGTCTACCACTGAAGCAAATGCACATACCTTTGATCTGGTCTTTGATTTTGTCTTTTGAATACACCCCCCCCATTGTTAATACATACTGAAATGTGAAGTGTTCCCATGTAGATCGTGAGGATGATACTAAAGAGCTGGTCGAGTCACAGATTGACGCGTCCACGTTGGGTCAAGAAGCATCAAGCGTTGCTTCAGATAATCTCCCAAGCCTGTCAAAATCTTCAGGAGAGCAACCGGTAACCCTTTCATCTCCAGTGCATGTTGATTAATGGATGTTCCTGCAATAATTTCTACAATACTTTTGAAACAAAAGAGCAGCGTCAATCTAATTTTATTACTTTTTCCTACCTGGCAGTTTAATTCATCAGATTCTGATGAACTTGAGGAGATGGAGCGATTGCGAAAGGAGCACACTGAAGCTTTGAAGAAGATAAAGAAACTTCAGGTAACACTTTTTCCTTCGCTGCATATAATGAAGACTGTAAACATACTGAACATACTGAAACGATAGCAAAAATGTTCAAAGAAATTTAGGTTATAATCAAACGATAAATATCTAAAAGCGTGTTTTTTCAGTTTTGCTTTGCTGTTAAAGCTAGAGAAAAAGCTGATGCCAAAAATACCATGTAATTAAATTTGTGTAGGAAGGCAGATGGACACATTCAACATGAGATTGGGAGGAATGCAAAACACAAGAGAAAAACATTATAAACAGTACAAAAATGCAAGGCTTACTTGTATATTAAAAGACAGCAAAGTTTCATGGAAGGCTTCAGTATATACTCTCAAAGGACATGAAAGTGTGAAATCACCACAGGATTCATCAATTTCTGAGTTTTTAGATATGACCGGTGATTTTTTATTTTTTGGTTTCTCTATGTTCACTGATTCCGCAATTGTTTGCCAGATTAAATTTCGTGCCACATGGTAAATTGTGCTCAGTAAAATGATATTTGAATTGAAGAGGATGTTCTGAGAAAAAAGAAATTTTATAGATACCATGTAATTTCTAAATGTTTCTAAATAGGATGCATTGGTCGAATCTGCAAACCACCAGCATAAGATGCAAGAAGAAATGAAGAAGGTTAAACAGGTATTTTTAAAATTTTTTTGCTCAGTTTTCTAAATTCTTAGTTTGCGTAGTTAATTAAAAGGAGCTCCACCAGGGGGAGCTCTGTCTTCATGCAGACCTTTGATATTCTGCCCTGGACTACAAAGGGTCATGAGGTTCAACACCTGCTTATTATTATTTTGTTTATATTAGCACTGAACAACAGGCCACAGATAGTGGTGAAATTGGGGTGGGGGGGGGGTGTTGCTGGTGACTATGATTTTACTGTAAAAATAATCTCTAGACTTCACTGTCTGCAAGTTCATGAGTTTTTATGTGTTATTTTCAGGAGAGCCACGATTTTCTACCGGGGAGCTTAAGTTAAGAGCATTATGTTCAGAATGTATAAAGATATCCTGTATAGCCTGAACACTTACGTGCGGCCATTTCAGATTAAAAACAAAGTTTTCACATCTCGAACAAGTGATATATGTTGCAACAATTCTAGCAGCCTAGGAGTGTGGGAGACCGGGGTTTGATTCTCGCCACGGTTAGCCTCCAGCAGAGGTGTTTCATTGGTGTCAGAAGTGTGCAAAAGTGGCCTGGCAGCCTTACAGATCGGAAGTGAGACCTGCTTCAGTTTCATTACGTGCCCTTTCACTGGCTGTTATGCCAGGCCAGCTACATATCCAATAGAAAGGGTCCTTTGCCTATTGGCAAGGCTGCAGATATCGCTGCCTTTAGCGTGGGAGCCCCAGCGTTTATTTCTCATCACGGATGTCCCAGGCAGAGGCGTTACAATGTGAATAAATCAGCAGCAACACTTAAACAGAAGTACTATTTGTGGTTATCTCAATATAGCCTAATGTTGGGAATTTAAAAATCTGTGCTGCGCTTGTCAGAGGGGATAATCTAATTTTCCGCATTGAACTGGTTCCGAGGTGACTTTCAGTCTTTTTAAAAAAAATTTGTTAGAATAATTAAGGTGACAGAAATGATTCCTTATAAGCAAGGCATTCACATATTACGCAGACTTCCGCTTTACCTGGTAATACTGCCTGACTGTTGTAGCACTGAGGTAGCTGAACCTTTGTGACTAGGGCAATCCTGACAGTAATTTTAATAGTGAATGGTCTTTACTGCAAATCCACCACATACTTGTTTTAATTGTTTTCATTAAAAATTTAAGTACTATCGGTCATGCATTTTGCCTACTCTTGTACTTTAATAATTTAAGAATTAAAAATACAGATCATTTGGTTATATTATTAAATGTCATACATTTATAAGCTTTGTGAATATGGTTCATAAGAAATTTAAAATGTTGAAGCCTTACAGTCAGATGTACTTTCTTCCCCCACATAAAAACTGCAGTATATTATTTAAAAATGCAAGAACCCCAAGATAAATGATTATGGAACGAAGTAGAATTTTTCTTTTATCATAAGCAAACCAATCTGAGCTTTCAAAACGAAATCATGCCTGGTTACAGTAAACCTCAGAAGCACAGATACGCAAATCAGTCATGACTGATGACTGGTCTCCGCATGCTGTCTTAAACACATGCAGTATCCACTATGACTGATGACTGGTCTCAGCATGTTGTCTTAAACACATGCAATGTCCACAGCCAATCAAAATGGAGACTAGAGCCTTCATCGGCCAGCAGGATGCATTTTAAGAAGTCACTTAACATTTCAACAAAATATATAAAATGCCTTGGGGATAGAGGTGATTTCAGTGAATGAGGAATGTGGGTCAAGTTCCTTTTAAAATCCTGATATTCTTGAAGAATCACTACAAAGAACAAAACAGAAACCAATACAGTGTTAATCACTTAACAGGTTTTAATCTTATTATTGATTGGAATGTGTGCTATACACATACACACACACACACACACACACACATATATATAGGGGTTTCATTAGGTGGGGTAACTGACCATTATTTCGTAAGTGTGTCTACTGTCCATTTCAAGTATAGCTGACGTTATATATATAGTCCTTGGCTTCCCAGTTTTTATCATGTGTCTAATTACCGTATTACAATGTTTACTGGAATACAAGACAGTAAGAGAGATAGGGCAAGGGCATTAAGAGCTGAGCCAAGGGACTCTGGCCAGATCGGCTCAAACAGCACATCCGGCTGGAGGCTCCAGGCATCCGAACTGAAACGGAATGAGCCAAAGATTTTCAGAGCTTCATGATCCAGTAGCCTTCTCATGTTCATCAGGCCATGGCTTGTTACTTTGCCGTGTGCCTGCTATGCTGGGACAGAGAACAACATGTAAGACAAAAATACTTTATTAAAAGCCCTGAAGTGGTGTGAATTCTTCCCAACACTCACAAAACCCACCCACCAAATATGATCGTAATGTACTTTTTTTCATTTAGGGTTGTTATAGACTATTTTGTAGCTAAAATAGTATGGTTGTTAAAGCTTCATATATTTGTGTTAAGGTGAATGTTAAGGACAGCCAGTGCCATACCGGATGAAGACAAATTAATGCACATGTCACTTTTAGAAAGCATTTCAACTGGTAATTTTGGGTTAATTTGAGTTGGTTTTTGACAAAGAAATGTACTGCCTATTAATCTCTTTCTTTAAATTGCAGTGCTATTATTCATCACAAAACTAATTGTATCTGCTCCTCTTACTACCTTTGATTAGTAAGTGCATAATGCGATCTTCACACTGCAAATTTAATGTCTCTGTATACCGGAGTCACTTTGCTGAAGTGGTTTTTGGTGTTTGGCCCATGGATGCTTTACTCACAGGGTCAAGAGTCATACTGTGCTATGATGCATGTTCCTGTAACTCCTAAAATGTTTTACCTGTCAAAATCAAAAATACTTATCATTTTGCACCTGAAATTAAAATACACACACACACACACACACATATATATATATATACTGTATGTGTGTGTTTGTGTTTTAATTTCAGGTGCAAAATGATAAGTATACTGTATATATGTGTGTGTGTGTGTTTTAATTTCAGGTGCAAAATGATAAGTATGTGTGTGTGTGTGTGTGTGTGTGTGTGCCTCACACATTCCAATCAGTCATAACATTAAAATCAGCTGTCAAGTGAAATACATGGATTGTCTTATTACAGTAGCATTTATCAGGGGTGCCATTATATATTATTAAAGTGAACAGTCAGTGCGTGGTAAGTTTTTGAAGTTTGAAGCAGGAAAGTTGGTCAGTTTTTGAAGTTTGAAGCAGAAAAAATGGGCAAGTGTAAGGATCTGAGCAACTTTTACAAGAGCCGGATTGTGATGGTTAGACAATTGGGTCAGAGCATCTCCACAATAGCAGGTCTTGGGGAGTGTTCCCCATCTGCACTGGTCAGTACCTATCAAAAGTGATCCAGGGAAGGCCAACCAGTGAACCAGCAATGGGATCATGGGCGTCCAAAGCTCACTGATGTGCTTGGGGAGCGAAGGCAAATTCATCTGGTGTGATCCCATAGGAAATCTACTGTGGCACAAATTGCTGAAAAGTTAATGCTGGCTTTGATAGAAAAGTGTCAGAACACAGAGTGCATAGCAGCTCTCTGCGTATGGGGCTGTGAAGCCACAGACTGGACAGAGTGCCCATGCTGACAATGGACATGTGAGCGTCAGAACTGGACCATGGAGCAATTGAAGAAGGTGGCCTGATCTGATGAGTAACATTTTCTGTTGCATCATATGGTCGGCTGGATGCATGGGCATCATTTACCTGGGGAAGAGATGGCACCACAATGCATTATGGGAAGAAGGCAAGCTGGGAGTTGGATGCTCTGTTCAATGTTCTGCTGGGAAACCTTGGGTCCTGGCATTCAGTACCTACCTAAACATGCCCACTAAGCACACCCCTTCATGACAACAGTTTTCCCCGATGGCAGTGGCCTCTTTCAGCAGGATAATGTACTCTGCCCCACTGCAAAAATTGTTCAGGAATGGGTTGAAGAACAAGAAAAGGAGTTCAAGGTGTTGACTTGGCCTCCAAACTCCCCAGATCACAATCCAATCAAATGTCTGTGGGATGTGCTGGACAAACAAGTACAATCCATAGAGGCCCCACCTCGCAATTTACAGGACTTAAAGGATCTGCTGCTAACGTCTTGGTGCCAGATAATGCAGGACAGCTTCAGAGGTCTTGTGGAGTCCATGCCTTCACAGATCAGAGATGATTTGACGGCATGAGGGGGACCTGCACAATATTAGGCAGGGGATTTTAATGGAATAGCTGATCTGTGTGTGTGTGTGTGTGTGTGTGGATTTGCATAAATCACATTTGGGGACCAAAGTGCGATAAAATCTGAAACTTCCTTACTTTTGGGGACACTTCTTCAGGTCGCCATTTGGATAACCTCAGTTTCATAAAAATCTGTGAATGCAATCAAAAAAGTAAAAGTGCCAAAAGTCTTGTATTTTAGTTGGTTACTTATGGTTAAGGTTAAGGCTGGGTATGGGTTAAGGGTGTCGTGATTGGGATTAGGGTTTTTCCTAAATTGTGGTCTCTTAATTTTTTCCGTAGCTGGATATAGTGAACCTGCTGTAACATATTAATACAATTGGTAGAGTTCCTTCAGTATTGATTACCAATCCTCTTGCTGTTAATCACAGCATGCACATAAGTAAATAGAAAAGAAGTGCATATCAGTGGAAAACAATTATTTTTGAAGAGTGGATTACCAATTTTTCAGCCAAGTGAAGGCAAACAGTGACAACACATAAGGGAACACTTGATCGTCTTGTTCCAGCCATGTGAAATTACAGCTGGACACCTTGTGTTCACCTCATGGGGTAGGAGCAGCCTGCCTCAACCTTCTCACAGCAGTTTGCCTTCTGTGTCAAGTCTCTTGTGTCACAGCTGTGTTCACAGCATACCACACTATGCTGTTTTTGTTGCATAAGTCTTCTGTAGAAAAAAAAGCCCATCTCAAAAGACAACTGAAAAGCACAGAAGATTGTGCTGGAAAATGTCACTGTTGACCTGACTCAATGGGTAACTCCTCCATATTGTCCTGCCTCTCACACGGCATCATCTCCAATAATGTTTAGCCAGATAGTTGGGATTTAATCAGCATTAAATTGGCATTTATGTAAGTCATTAGCCTGTAATGCTGCACCGCTGCATTGTCGGTGTGCTTGTGGTACAGACGCAGGGTCAAGCTGTTTTTGGTACTGGGCATGCCTTAAATGCCACATTGTTGTTTAAAACCCCTATATACAAAAACTATGCTGCATGCATTCTTTGATGTTTTATGCAAACTTTTAAGCAACATTTAGTCTGTACACAGCTTACTACACAGGAGATGTTTTTAGAAATGTATTTCGTATTTAAGTCATGTTTAAGTAAGCTTGATTGCTTAAATACATTTGGCGCTTGAAGTTTCTGTGGAGAAACTTCATTTCACTGTAGCCATGACCATGACCACGATATAGATTTGTGATATAGACTGACCGGTAAAGTGCAAGCTTCGCCACCACTGACACGGTCAGCACCCTCAAAACTGTAAGCACCAAAGCCTGACAATCTCACATTCCTCTTACTGTCACTTGTGAATGGGACGCCGGGGCCCTTAAACTGTTTCACTAAGTATAGACTCTCCCCTCGCCTAATAGGAGCAATCCACTCTTTTCTGAGAGAGCACCACAGTCATGGATTTCGAGATGCTGACTCTCATTCCCGCCATTTCACACTCTGGTCGAAAGAGTCGAGCGCAAAAGATACCAGGCATGTCACCTTTAGCCCTTTATAACAGATGCCCTCCCAGCTATGGCCGCGACATTATACCCTGTCCATGGAAATCACAAACAGGAGTGGAGACAAGATGCAATTTTGCCGGAGGCCAGCGTACACTCTACATAACTTTGATTTTATGCCAAGGATGTGGATACAACTCTTGCTGCATTCATAACACACATGTATACTGTCAGAAAAATCCCGCAAACCCTCACACCAGCTATGCAAGGAAGAAGAGTTGGTTCACTGTTCTACATCTAGGCTGGAATCCATATTGCTCCTTCCGGAATCGTCTTTTGAGAATGCGGCTAAAATGTCATAATCCCTTTAATTTGAGAGAGAGTACAGTACCATATAATAATGTATGGTATACTTTATTATTACTATTTAATGTTGGTAATGTTTTGCTGTGTTATGTATCAATTACCATATGTAAGTACATGAAAATCATGTTATATATGGCGTCTGCGGACGGTTCGCAATTATCAACGGTTTTGGATATCTGTGGTAAGTCTTGGAACGTATCACCCATGGATACAGGGGGACTATTGTATGTTAAAGCTGTTAAGGGATGTTAGGATGTTAAGGAATACTTACATGCTGTTTATGAATGTTCTATAAATGCATTATGAAGGTGCACTGAATGTTCTATGAATGCATTATAACGGCATTATGAAGGTACAGTTAATGTAAAGCGTTACCAGTTATTTTAGCAGACTTCCATGGAACATCGAAGAGGTGAGCCAGCTATGTCTTCCCAACAATATCCAGGGCTTGTTGTATTTCATCTACCCCTGCAACCTTTCCCCCAAACTAACATCTCAATGGCTGCAGCAATCTACCACAAATTTCCAACATTGCCTCTAGCATTAAGAGGGCAAATCCATTGGGTTGAGGTGTGTTCCTTCCTAGACAATATGTGTTTATTTTGTACAGCCAATAGTTTGCTCAGAAGTCCAATAACAACTGAGACTTTGAAGTCTTGAAATAGGACTGCAAAGTCCATAGACAGTACACTTTCAAACACTTCACCCACTTTCTCTAAGAAGGCTGGGTACTCCGACCAAATCTTCAGTGCATATGTATAAACAACAGTCAGAGTCTGCAGTTGCTTAGAGGCAAGCCTCTTGTCCAGTGGCAAACACAGCCCGGGACTGTGAATTTTTAGAATTTGGTGAACAGTGGTCATTGTTGACACACCGCACAATGACGAAATGTGTCCTCTGCATTTAACCCATATGTGAGATAGCAGGGAGCAGCTAATTCATCGCCCGGGGGTGTTACCTTGTTTAGGGTACCTCAGTGGTGCCTTGCTGGTCGGGGATTTGAACCAGAAATCTTTCAATTACGAGTGCGCTTCCCTAACCATTACGACACCACTGCCCACCACTGTGAGTATACTGACATTATCCTGAGGTCTTTCATCATGTACAGGTTCCACCCCTGATCATGAGGTCTGGTTCCAGAGCCCACACTATACCTGGATCTTTGTCTAGCTGATACTTATCATACACTAGCTCAGGTTCCTTTCCCGCCACTTTTCCAAGGTCATTGTCTGTAGCCAGGATCTGATCCTTCTGGGTTCTTCTCATTCAAGCTTGCTGCCAAGACTGCACTGTATCTGACCCCAACTTTTCACTTTTCAGATGGTGAGCCCCACAAGATAAATGTGACTGTTGTGGTTAGTTATTCTTATTTTGCTCAGACCTTAACATTTAGTCATGCGTGTAACTATTTAAAAATACTGCAATACTTGTCATTATACGTAGAATCCTACTTATCATTAACCTCAAAAATGCTGCCAGCATTCTTCCCAGCATAGTTTTAAAATGATCATGTGGAGAATTAAAATGAATGATTATTGATCTTATAATATTAGATCCATATGATGACTAGCTGAGATTGGCTCTGTCACACATGGACCCTACAAAAGCTGGTTATGAAGGGCTTAGCATATGGACAGTCATCACTGCCATTGCAATAAAAAGGACACTGAGCATACAGAGTAAATCAATTAATAGCAAAATACACACGGTAGCTCTGATGGGGAAACATACAGGACATCTATAACATAAAACTGGATTTTATTTATTTTTTGCAGATTCCTGTACTTGCCAGCAATTATTTACACCTTAAGATTTTATTCCCAAATGATTTTTAATCTTTACACAGGAACAGATGGGCTCTATATATGTTAGCACTGGCCCAGGTGCTTGTATAAAAATGGACACTCCAGCATGACCTATATTTGCTCAGTGACAGCATGTCATGTTGGGTGATTTGCAGTGAAAGGCAGGCCCCACGTTGGGTGATTTGCAGTAAAAGGCAGGCCCCACGTCGGGTGATTTGCAGTGAAAGGCAGGCCCCACGTTGGGTGATTTGCAGTGAAAGGCAGGCCCCACGTCGGGTGATTTGCAGTGAAAGGCAGGCCCCACGTCGGGTGATTTGCAGTGAAAGGCAGGCCCCACGTTGGGTGATTTGCAGTGAAAGGCAGGCCCCACATGACTATATGGGGAGCATTTATATGTCTTCCCCCTGTTCTTTTCTGTCTGGCTCTCCCTAAGACAAGCCTCGGCGTGTCAGTAGAAATACCTCGTACCCTTGTTTCTAAAGGTGGCCTGTAAACATGTAGCTTGGTCATGTGTCTCTGCACATATGTAATATTGCATTTGGAATGATGTTAAAAAATGTACTTATTTATTTATTTTAGATTCCCTTGGCGTCTGGATTTACTGACCTCAAGCACTAACAGTGGACAATGAGATTTTTTGTATGAGATATAATTATGAAATCTCCATGTAATACATACAAGCATACATACACACATACATATATACATACATACATATATAATAATTATGTATGTATAATATATCATATATACACATATGGTATCTGAAGTATAAAGTAATGAGGTTGATACTGAATGCTAGTTCAACCACTGCATTATAGATCAAGAGTGTTGTAATATGAAGCTGAATTTAAATAAACCGTTTTACTATTGTAGCTCACATAATATGGGAAGGAAGACAGGAAAAAATAGAGGATTATGAAGGGAAGACATTTTATTGAAAAGCTGAAAAGTTTTAGGAGCCATCAATACTGCAAAGTGATGGCCTCTCTGCTGGGGAGAGATGAACAGAATAAATTCTGTAATGGTTTGCAGGTTTTCCCATCTTACATCCAGTTTCATCATGCTTAGCAGGCTGAGCCTGAACTCCCAGTACACCCATGCACCTTCCCGATGTACTGAAAATCTGCTGTGGTCAAATCTCTAAAAAAGTTAAATTCAGATGGAGGATTGTTTACCTGCACCTGTTTGTGACTATGTGAATTTGGCACGATTAGGGAAAAATTTGGTGCAATGAGGCAAAACGAGAAAGCAGTTGAACATGAATGTAGATGAGTAGTTAAAAAATTCTAGAATTGTTGGTGTTGCCGGAATTAGCCCACTAATTGAAACAGGCAAATGTAGTGAAATTGACAGCATGTGACCTAGATGTGATTTATTAAGTATGTAATATAATGATATTTTTAAAGACTGGAGCAACCATTAGTAACCTATTCAATTGTGCTCAATTATGGTAATCCATATACATTATATATGAATACAACACCATTGGTTTGATAGATAGATAGATAGATAGATAGATAGATAGATAGATAGATAGCAGATTAATAATTGGTTGTTTGTGGTTTTAGCTGATAATTCATATTTATGTTTTTAATATTGGGTGTTGTTTTTCCAAGTAACAGACCATTAAAAATAAATTACACATAACCCCCCCCCACCAATCATTTTTCTTAACATTGTCAAAATGCACTGTAATGTCCAATACAATCTTCTTTCTACTTTTTGGCTGATCCGTTCAGTACATGCTGCACAAGGCTAGAGCTACAGTATCTGTTCAGTATAGCATCTGGTGAAATCAAGAAACAGATGAGCTAATGTTTCAGATGAATTGCAATAAATCTTCACCTGCTCTCATCACTCCCCTTAAATGTTTTCCTCACCTATCTAATATATGGGAGACGTGGTAAAACAAATGATTTGTGATGCTCAGAAAATAGAGGGGAAACAAGGTAAATGTTCATTATTATTTATTCATGGTTATCTCCAAACACCTTAAAGTCAGTAAAACTAAGTGCACATTAGTTTGTTTCCTGTTTCTAGAAGGAAGACGGAAGTGACTTTAACTGGCTATTTTTCTTTGAAATGAAATTGTGGCAATAGCTATAGACTTTTTAGGGTCCACATTACTAACAGGCACAGGACATCTCACTCCACAGCATCAGCATTACTAACGGGCACAAGATATCTCACTCCACAACATCAGCATTACTAACAGGTATAGGACATCTCACTCCACAACATCAGCATTACTAACGGGCACAAGACATCTCACTCCACAACATCAGCATTACTAACAGGTATAGGACATCTCACTCCACAGCATCAGCATTACTAACAGGCACAGGACATCTCACTCCACAGGATCAGCATTACTAACAGGCTCAGGACATCTCAATCCACAGCATCAGCATTACTAACAGGCACAGGACATCTCAATCCACAGCATCAGCATTACTAAAAGGCACAGGACATCTCACTCCACAACATCAGCATTACTAACAAGTACAGGACATCTCACTCCACAACATCAGCATTACTAACAGGCACAGGACATCTCACTCCACAGCATCAGCATTACTAACAGGCACAGGACATCTCACTCCACAACATCAGCATTACTAACAGGCACAGGACATCTCACTCCACAGCATCAGTATTAATAACAGGCACAGGACATCTCACACCACAACATCAGCATTACTAACAGGCACAGGACATCTCACTCCACAGCATCAGCATTACTAACAGGCACAGGACATCTCACTCCACAACATCAGCATTACTAACAGGCACAGGACATCTCACTCCACAGCATCAGCATTACTAACAAGCAACTTAGCTTGGCGATGCACAGCTGTTTTCAATTTATAAAAAGGTCTAAAAACAAAGAAATACATATGGGTTGAACCACAACGAAGTGTGCGGTTTTATAAAAATACTCAATGACTACTTTGTGTAATGCGGCCCGACACCATGCAGAGGGCTGCTCATTATGTTTTAGTAACCGCACACCTCATCGCGGTTTATTCCCCTTATGCCACGGCTAAAAAAAAAAAAAAAGAAGAATGGTTAACGATTCATTTTACAGAAGAAAAGTATTTCATATATAGCTGCAAGCAGCAATAAGGGAGCTCAGCACACTACCACGGTATAAATGACATGGAAAGGAATTTAGAAAGGGGAAATACATGAAAATAGGAATATATGCACATAGATCCTATACCTTAAGCTAACACACTGAATGAAACATTCAAGAAAAAGACACCAACAGATCAGGAACGAGTATGGGAAGTAAATAATTGAGTTAAAAGATATGTTTTTAAATTCTGGTGGAGGATAGGTCGCAGAGACTTTGTGGTTGCTGTAAGGTATGGAATGTACAGCGAGGTCTGCCTTTTTATATAGCCATTTTAGGCAGCAGCCAGTTACCTTCAAGACTCAAAGGTCTGGAGTGAGCCTATAAGACGAATGGGAGAAGGGGACAATCCTGTGCTTAATCGGAGTGTGGACATGAAGAGCATTAGACAAAGCCTGGGTATAGATAGGGAGAATCTCAGAAGGACAGAATAGATTAGTAACATCTGAGAGAGAAGCTAGTAGCGAAGCAGAAAAGGCATGAAAGTGAACAAGACAGGATATGGAAGTAAACCACAAGTGTAATGAACACACAGCACTAACAATGACCATGGGGTAACGGCAAAGGCAAGCACATTTACAGTCAGGTTATGATCTCATTTCCTGCTTGTTTGCTTTGTCTTCAAATTTATTGGACAACAGCAGCCACAGTATTTGCCTTATCATAATGGTTTGAACAGCTTTTGGTCCCAACTCTCTGTTGATGGTACATACCAAATTTGGTGGTAATATAATCAACACCATAGGATGAGTTTGCAAAAGTACGTTTTTGGAAAATTTTAAATGAGCAATAGATCCAATATGGCTGATGTTAATACCAATGGATGCAGTCAAATCGGAAAGACTCATTGATTCAAAGGAAAAAAAGATCTCAGAACTAGAACAAACGGTTCAAAAGTTATAAGCAAAAATGTGCCTTGAAATTTGGCCTGATGAAATTTGGCATTATAGGGATGGGTGTATTGACCCCAAATTTGGTGACTGAATACATTGGATTGTCCTCTTTCAATGTGCCAAATTTAAAAAAATCTACCAAGTGATTCTGTGGGCTGCCATAGACTCCCGTGTAAGAAAATATAATAATAGTGTCAGACTGTGGGGATGAGCAGGGCGCAGGGAATCAGGGTCGTGGAAATGGAGATCCAGGAACAAGGGGTTTATTTGGCAAAAGGCAAAACGGAGCACAATACGGTGGAGACGTCAATGACAGGACTGGGGAAACATACTTGAACACGGACTTAAATACAAAGGACTTAATGGAAATAACACGAAACAGCTGGTATCGGGATCTCAGACGAGGTTAACGAGGGGGCGTGGTACACAGGAGGATCGGACGATCGGGCATGACAAATAGTGGCAAATTCTAATTCTTAGGAGTACAATAGGTGCCTCACACCTACAGTGCTTGGCCCCAAATTAGCATTTAATAATGTTCCGATGTGCTCTTAAAAATATAGTCCCTATAAAGATAGAACTTATGGTCAGGCTATTTGCTGGAAGCGGCAAGTTCGTGAAGTTACCATGGAAACTGTCAACAGACAGGCGCTTGCATTTTGAAAACAAAGGAAAATGATGCTAAGAATAACTGCTTATTTATAAGTAAAAGTCACACAGGTTTCTATATTGACTTGTTTGATAAAATATTAAAATACATTAATATAGAGCTGTTTTAGTCTGCAGGAACTACCTGTGTGGTTATACATAAATAATCAACATCCACCTGACATCTCTGGACCAATCAGAAAATAATATTTACCACAGCGTGGTATAAATTAATACAATGTGTAACCATGGCTACTAAGTATATTAACCTATGATCAATTAGGCCTTTATTCTTTGTCAGCTAGGTCTTTCATGTAAACTGCTGTAGCCCCCAATCAAACATTTAATTGTGATCTCCTTGCCTTTTGAAACATGCTGTCAGCACTTGGTATAGAAATTGTGTGTTAAGTGTCAGAAAGGGCAGAATATTCATCACCCATTAATAGTGAAAGTACATTCTTATTCCAGTTTCAACATCAATGAAGCAATTTTGCTGGAGGCTTCTCACGCTGAGACTCTAACTCTCATCTCCCGTCTAGGCAGAAAGCCTAATTGCATCACCCAGTCCCTGGATGGCAGATGCTGGTGGTGCCTTAATTGTGGGAGACCATTGTTTGCAGCTTACCCTGAGAAATGCACTGCAATGTACTGTTTGCTGTCTCTTAATAAACTGGAAAAAATTATATACTCTTATGTAATCATAATGGGATGTGGTCAGTTGCCAAAATCATTGTTTGAATATAACCACATATCTCCCCGATTTGTGTTTTCGTTGCATTTTTGCTTTAAATCTTATTGTGTTCCAGATTAATTACTGTTATATATAAAACTGATGTAACCTGTAAATAGCAGTTAACTAATACTGATTTGTCAATGCATACTGAATATGTTCAACATAGGTTAAATACATATTTTATTGAAAATCTTTAGTGTGTTGTATGTGGAGTTCCATTTACATTTAAATATACATGAACATCCATTTACAAACACATTTGCGATAATTGTATGAAATATTTTACAAAAGCATTCCTGAAGCACCAGCCAAGAGTGATAAGTCCATTTAGGCCCATTTTGTTGTTTTGGCTCCATTTAATATTCTAACTAAAAATCGGGTCATTTTAGCTTGGACAATATTGAGGAAAACACCAATATAGATTCTGCTTATACTCATCCCAATACAGAGATTTATTCCCTGAGAGTATTAGTAAAAAGATGGCTACATTAAGTTGGACGTGATCGCTTTGTGAATGCTGAGAAGTCAGGAAGAAAATATATCCACAGTGCTTAACATATATAGTTGGATGGCTAAACAGAGAATGGCTACATTACACATGGTACTTTAATGTATCTTGAATATTGATATATTAACATTTCCTGTACCCTCTGTCTTTTGCATGTCTTCTTGTAAAAGTCTGTGAAGCCAAGAGAAAAAAGAAAAATGCAAATCCTATATACTTATTCCGCTAGGGTACATACCGCTTCCCACCTAAGTCTAACTGCTTTTTCACCCACTGCCTGGGTGCAAAAATAAATCAGCACAATTTATATTTATGATAATCAGTGTGTGGCAGTAAGTTAAGAGAAGCAGTATCGATTTCTCTTTAAACATTACCAGAAACAAGAGAAAATCATATTCCTATTCTATGCATTTAATTTAAGCACCTTCCTGTAAACATTCCAGCACCATAACTCACCGCTGACAAATGAGACCGTCACCCAGCATACAGATTTCATTGTTTTAATCTCTCGAGCCGTCTGTCTTTGTTATTCATAAACACAGACTTCAGTTACTGCTTTCGGTTGCAAAGCATGATTGAAAAACATGGGTTTTATGTTGGATGGTGATTTTGTCATTATATGAGCTTTTTTTTCGGATAATTTTAAATGTATCCTTTTTTATACAAGAGTCAGACTCAGAGACTGTCCTGTTTGTTACATGCCACAAACCCACTAAATAATGCATGAATTAATACAGTACTGCAAAAGCAGGACAATATTACCCTACAGATAGAATAAGTAAAACAAGCCTACAGTACATAAAAAAAAACAGAATGTGAAAAAAGTTGGAATTTATTTTTTACCTTGACAAGGATGTACAGTAAAAGGTTTATTGGTAGGCTTGAGGTGCTTTACAGTGGCCTCTGCCTGCTGAAGAGCGCAGGTCTCTCGTGTGGGAGCTCACGGGGGTGTTCTTCAGCTTGTGTGATTTTATTACTCTACAGGAAGCAAAAGCCGCCGGTGACGAGACCAGGGCCCTGCGGACCCGGATCCACCTGGCCGAGGCAGCCCAGAAGCAGGCCCGGGGCATGGAAATAGACTATGAGGAGGTGATCCAGCTGCTGGAGGCAGAGATAGCTGAGATGAAGGCCCAGATCACTGACCAGCCTGCCCATGTGAAGGTGGCTTTTACTTCTCTCCATCTCTCTCTCTCTTTCCCATACTCCTTGGCAGCATCCAGTCCTGGTTTTCCTTCTCTCCTGTTCCCTGTAAAGTAGGTCACTGTTTGCTTTGTATTATTCAGTAACTGGGAAGATGTGCAGGGCGGGTTTGATGTGATCGTCGCGATTTCTATGTAGGCAGTTATTTTTAGAATTCAAAAAAATCTGGCTAATATCCTTATAGGTCATTGGAGCATAAATGTCTTCACAGGTAAACATTTATCTCTGGATCCAATACAAAAGTTAGGTATCAAATTCACAGTAAGAAAGAAAAGCAATTTCTGGTTTTCCTGGTATTTTGGGGTTTATCCACATTGTACTGCCTTTCTGCATTTCATACTTTTAATTAAGCGAGAATGGCTTCTTTTGATCATGACCTTTTCCTTACATGTTAGATCTTTTTTTGTTCTGTTTTTAAATATTTCATGAAAAATTTTCCAAAGTATTGCTAAGCATTGCTTGATTTTCCAGGGCTACAAACAACTTACAACTTTCTGAATTTTATTAAAATACAAATGGCTGCTTATTGAGAATGAATAAAAGAAAAATGCACATTTGCATCTGCACACTTCAGTTTACATATGCATTTAAGCATTTCTCATAAGTGTAATTTTTACATTTACTCATTTTTGCTGAAAAAAAAGATAAATCAGATATACCAGATTTGCTAAATTAATCCCCTAATTATCCTTGGAACATCAGCACCTCACAAGCATCCCATCCTGGCTGCTCTGCAGCCTTGTGCCTTGTGCTGCCTGGAATAGACTTCAGGCTTACTGTGACTCTGAACAGGATAAGCCGTTGGTCTTCCACCCAGTTGAATGTACCCCTTGGGAGGTGCCTGAACCATCTCAGCTGACTTCCCTTGATCCAAAAGGGCAATAGCTCTGTTCCGAGGTTCCTCCAGATCTCTAAACCACACACAGTGAGTCAAGCAACCCAGCGGAGAAACCTTAATTTGACCTTTTACACTCATGACGTTGTTCCTAAATCTCGGGATTGTAAGCGAGGATGGGGTTGCGCATCGAATTCAGATGCTAGGCTCCTTTACTAAAAGCAGGCACTCCTCCCCATTTGAATAGCTCTATAGCTTCAAATTTTGAGCTGCTGCTTATAATCCCTGCTACTTTGCCCTCAGCTGTCTGTGTCGCTGGTCTTAGTCAAATGACACAAGAAGTATGACATCACCTGCAAATAGCAAGGATGACTCTATCTTCATATTCTACTCTTCCAGCCATAGCTGTGTCTTGATGTCATGTTCTTGAGGATCACAAAAAAGAATAGGGACAAGAATTGATCGAATGTTCCTGCGTTCCACATTGTTCCTCATGAATCCTATGTTAGACCATCAGGTGGAGTCTCTTCTTCAGTACCCTGGAATACACTCTCCCAGCCAGTAGAGAGGAAGTACTGGTCAGGACTTCTCCATTGCCAGTAAACACATCCTGAATAAGGTCGTACCTCCCCCTCCTGTGGCCTCAAAATTTTTTGACAAAACACATCTGGGACTAGCTGCTATTCTTCCTCCAGGGGCCCTCCTAGCTCACACTTTCACCTCAGTGACTGCCTTTGCTACCTTCCAGCTATCACAAGAAACCCCTGTGCAAGCATTTCCACAAAGGCCTCCTTCTTCAGCTTAGCAGCTTCCCTCACTACCCTTGTCCACCAGTAAGTCCTATAGGGTTAATATCATAATAAGCACTGACTGCCTTCGGGCCTCAGCTCTTTGTAACCACTACAATAATTCAGGCCTTGAACATAGTCCATTCATATTCAATGTCTACGACCTTTCTAAGCACAGGGGACATTTTCTTTTTTTTTTTTTTTTTGGGGGGGGGGGGGGGGTGGTGCTTTCATCTCGGTTATGATCCTCAAGATACTTCCATAATTCCCCACATGAGCATTGAAGTCTTACAGTCGGGCCACAGAGTCTGTAGGCAGTACCCTTTTAAACACCTCACCCACTTTCACTAAGAAGACAGGGTTCTCCAAGCCATTGTTTGGTGCATATACACAAGCAACAGTCAAAGTCTGCTGTCTGCAACTTCCAGTTGCCTAGAGGTAACCCTCTTGTCCACTGGCAAACGCTCTAGCTACACAGCCCTCAGCCTGGGATTTGTGAGTATCCCGACACCCACCTGATGTCTTTCACCATGGAGAGACTCCACCCACGATCGAGAGGTTTCATTCCGAAGCCCCCACACCTTTCCTGCACAAACTCAATTTTCTTTCCCACCACATTGCCAAAAAAATCTGCAACATATACCTATATATAAGCAAGTCTGGTAACACTTTACTTAATGCCATGTTTTGGTAATTAATAGACACATTCATAATGCATTGTAACACACTCATCAACCATTATAAACATGACTATAACTATATATAAAAAGGCATAACACATTACGGCCATGTTTATTATGCATTATGACTTCTTTATGAAGCTCTCATCTACAGTATAATGCACTACAGACACCTTTATAATGCAGTACAAAGCATCCTTAATGCTTATACCAACCATTAGAAACCATCAGAATGCATTGTAAAGGTATCTACTGTATAGTGCATTAAAGATGAGAGCTTCATAAAGCATTCATAATGCATAATACACATGGATATAATGTGTTATGCCTTTTGATAAATATTTATAGCCATTTTTGAAATGCTTTATGAATGCATTATTATTTGTCATGAATGTGTTTACAAATTACTGAAACCATGGCCTTAAGTGACGTGTTACCACAAGTCTTTTATTCATTAAGAAAAAAAAAAAACTGTTGAAATTATAAGCATCCCCACATCTGATTGTGGACTGTTACTCTGGGGGACTCTGGAGTAAGAGAGACTCCTCCCTCAATTAAGTAGAGCTGAAGTGGAGGTAAGGCCGAATATATCTAACTGATACCTCTCTTGCAATAGCTCCTTCCCTACCAAAGAGGTAATGGTCTACATTACCAAAGCCAGTTTCCTTCATCAAGATCTAATCTGGGTTCTTCCTGCTCATTCCCCATGCCCAACTGGCACTGTATCTAACTTCCACATTTCATTTTGTTGGTGGTGAGCCCACAAGATGCCTCCACAGAGTCATTTTTGGTTGAGCATGACTGGGTTACGTGGGTGGTAAACATCTCCCCCAGGCCTGGATCCAGGGGTGGATACTGATAATCTCTTTACAGGCAGGGAATACATGCTCTTTTTTTTTTGTCCATTTCTTTGGGGGTCTTGGGTTGAAGGATCGTAGACTTTTTGGGTCTCTTCCTACAGACCATAGGAAGGCCCTGTATCTCTGTGGATCATTAAGACATACAAACCCCTGCACCACACTAAGGTCATGGACTGCAGAGGGGCCCGGAATGTCATGTGCTTTCTGGGCAAGGTTTCAAGCTTTTCAAGACTTTGACCCTGTGCCAAACAAGCAATTGGAAAATGGTCTGATGAAAGGACACACATTAGTCTTACATGACATGGATTAGTATGAAGACATATTTGATATGGTTTTGAATGGGTAGCTGAAATATTTTAGAGATACAGGGACACAACTGATTTTATGACTTTTATGGACACTGCATTTTCTGCCAGGGAAGGTCATTAAGTTGGAAATTCATGCATTTTTTGCACGTTGATATTATATGAAAATTGAAACTTAATAGATAATCTCTCCATAGCCAAATAGGTGCTCTTACATGAATATTGCTTGATCCCTACTTGCAGACAGATTTTGTTAACATTAAGACTTATACTACCCCTCCAAAACTGGGAAAACTGCTTTAGAAAGAGAAAAGTGTGTAAAGGGATATTTCATTTTAAAAACGCATGTTGCTGTTTAAGTCTGTGATTGTTACTTTTTTTCACAGTTACAAGTATTTTCCGTACTTCAGAAGGCCAGTTTGTGAATTATAGTTAGTTCTAAGATTTCATATTCATATTAATTCCTATGCTTGATGCTAACCTTTTCTCACTAGAATGTCTGGTGTGGTGTTTATACTTGATTTCTATTTAAACAGGTTGAAACTCAGGATTTTAAGAAGGGAATTGCAGCACTAGAGTGTCAGCTGCACAAATCCGAGAACCCCAAGAAGGGTTTTGAGGTCTCCACATGGAAGCTTCTGCATTTTGTGGAGGTATGTGATAGGTTCAAAGACTGTATAATAACAACATCAACGACAACAGACAACAATAAAAATAATAATGATGATGATGATGATGATGATGGTGAATATTTTCACAAAAAGCAAGACATTAACAGAGACCATTCTCAGGGTTATAATAGTGGGACTTCATCTGGGATTTTAATCTGGCATGCTCTGTTTAGTCAATAGTGCGTATGACATGTTTTTACAGATCATCCAAGACTTTCTCTCAGACAGTCAAGTTTCTCAAAAAAACTACCGGTAAGAGATAGATTTCATTACTTAAGTCTGGCCTATGACTGTTGAGAATTATTTGCTGAGATAATTCAGTTTATATACGTTCAAATTTTGTATATTGCTTTTTTAAACATACATCAAATTCAGAGGATGATTTATTTGAAAGAAAATACACTGTAACTTGTTTCTCTTAACAACACTTCAATAACAATAGTGACTGCCGGGGCCCCTTATTTGATCAGATCATTTACGATGTAAAATGGTGCCACACTTGGGTGAATTTTTGGACTGTGAGAATAAAACGGTAAAATAATTATATCTATTTTCTCTTTTATCTTTAATTATAGTTCACACAAAGACGGCAAAACATGTGTTTCAAAGTTCGCTGTGTTTCCATTTCAAAGTGCATTTCCATTTCAAAGTGCAGTGATCAGTGCTCATTTCTTTTGTTGATTATAGGAAATTTGCAAATGATTTGCTTCATCTGGGGCATATCTGTACCATTATGGGCGATTTTTACTTCTGTTTAATTTCTATGAAGTTTGTCACTGGGACCAGATAACCGCAATGTAGAGCAAACATGAAGCCGCAAAATTAAATTAGAATCAGAGTCGGAAATGGGTGGTAGGGTCAGTAAGGTGGGAGGTCTGTGCCGGGGAGTGAAGGGAAAGGCAATCAGTCACACAGACGCAGGGAGATTGTTACAACCACCCACACAGAGAGAGGGATCAGGGCACACCAGTCATGCCAAGGCACACAGGAGGGAACTCAAGCAGGCAGAAGAAAGCGGGACAGTAGTACACTCGGTAACCTGAAAGAGTCACAATTCCCTGCAAAGTGTAAAACCAGTTTCATTGGTTAAATAGCTTCAGCAATACTGGAGCACAGCTTTTAGTATTCCGGTGATTGCAATCTGGTGCGGGGACCTGGACGTGAGGCATGATCGTTGTCACAGAGTTATAATGGGGACATGCCCATACCTACCACTGAGGACACCGAGGTCAAATCCTCAGTATTTTTTCTGCACTTCCAATAACCACGATAATTTATGGGACATGCCTAGGAAGGGTTAACACTTTCAACCTTGGTATTTTAAAAGTCCTGGCTACGGCCATCAATCTGACCTACGTCAGATTGCTCAGATCCTACCTGATCCCCAGTAGTCCCACGGACATGGCAGTGTATATATTTGCTTTACACTTCTTGCCTAGAGAACATGACCGACGCTGGAGATACTGATAGAACCTTTGAGGTCACTGTGTCATTAAGGCTTTATAGCAGGTACATTGTACTATTATCATCCAAAGTTTTAATTCACCTTTATATTTAATTGGTGGAAGGTGATTTTTACATTTGGAGGGTGAAAATAGGGCAGAAAACTCTTGAGTTGCTGTCAGTAGACAGAGGGAGTTGTACTTTACTCTTGAAAATCGGGAGAATAATAAAGCATTGCTTGTACAAAAAAGGTGTCACATTCTCACCTGGACTTGGCAGTGATTTTAACAAGGCCTAATCAGTATCTTCAGCCTCTGTGTACTTATTGCCTTGATGACCGTGACACCTCTGTGTGCAACCAGGATCCGGCTTCTCTAATGAAGACCCCTACCATCTCTGGGAAATATAAGACTATAAACTATTTAACCCATTAAAGCCTGGCTAGTTGGAGGCTGCAGGCTGTGTACTGTATTGAATTATTATTATTATTTGTGAAATGTGGAATCGGATCAGTTTCGACACACTATGATTTATAGTAGCTATAGTTGTAGCATGACATGCAGCTGGTGAGTTGATAATGAAAGAGCATCTCTGTTGTCACACAAAATGTGACATGTTACTGTTTAAAAAGCTCAGCTTGGAATACATTTACTTATTTATCAGACACTTTTATCCAAAACAATGTGCAATTGGGAAAGCAGGGCCAGCTGGTTCCCAGTACAAGTGGAGTTGAGGACCTTTTGCTCAAGGGCCCAACGGTGAAGTCACACTGGCGACCACAGTATTTGAACCAGCAACCTTCCAATTATGCACACTGCAGAGCCACACACACAATAAGTAAAATGTTGTGAAATAATTATTCAGAAAAAGGAGCATTATTTTTCAATAGATTCTGAAAAAAAAATACTTTGGAGAGGCCATTTATGAAGAATTTTATTTTGCCTCCTGATATTACAGTACCTTAAGAACGCGATAGAAATTACTGTAGAGAGCCCACGCACATGTAAATACAGATTTTTCTGTGTAGAAACCAAGAATAGTTTGCGATCAAAATGATAAGTGACAGTGTACAGTATTAATTTCAAACCGAATCAAACAAACAAAAACATATCGCTACTGTAATTAATCATCAGAAGGGGATGTGAATTAAATATTGAGTGATAAACTTTAGGCTGTTGTGCTATAAATTGTTGTATTATCTTGGTGTTTTTTTTTTTTTTGTAACCAAATAACCATTTAAAAATACTTATATACAGAAATACACACACAGTATGAACAGACACATATACAATTTCAATTTCCAGTATATATTATTTTTCATTCAGCAGCTAACTTTTTTGGAACACATGCTTGTTAACACAAACATCTCGGTCCTCCAAACTGCGAACATATGGAAGCAACTGAATAGATACAGCACACAGTTAGCTTCAAGGGGTTCAGTTACCTCTTGGCTAAGGTTAGAATGGGTAGGATGCACGACACAACCAATTTTGAATGTTGTGTGTTTGTTGGTGCCAGACATAGTCTTTAAAGTATCCCAGAAACTACCATCTTGCTGCTATTTTTATTCATTGCAGTTCCTGCGAAGCAAAAAACATTCAATAAACGAAAAGAACTGATGTGTAGAATGGCTTCTCAGAACACACCACTGGTTTAGCCACAAAGGGGTTCAGTGGCAAAAGTGGGTCCTACAGTACCTGGCACTAGCTAAGTGTACCTAATAATGTGGCCACAGAATGTGTATCTATCCATCTTCCAAAAGGTCATCCTGGTCAGATTTGTGGGGCAACACACACTCACACATACAATCATATGACATAATTTAAAGATGTGAATGAGCTCAACTGCATGTGGTCGAATTGTGGGAGGAAACTCACATGACACACGGAGAACATGAAAACTCACACGGAGAAGAGGTTGGATTCCAGTACCCAGCCCTGGAGGTGTGAGGCCCCCTCCTGCGTGTAAAAAAGCCAAACAGAATTTGACAGTATAAGAATGCACATTTGCATTTTTAAATTTACATACATACACACACAGGTTTGTAATTATATCTTTGTGGGGACTCTCCATTGATATCTGTGGGGAAAACATTAATCCCAACATGATGACCTTAATCCCTACCCAGCGCTGACCTTAACTATAAGTAACTAAATACAAGAACTCCAATGATACAAGAATTCCAATGTACTTGTACTCATACTTTGACAAATGGCAAATAAAGGATTTGTGTGTGTGTGTGTGTGTCTGTGTGTGTGTGTACCATATATAATCAGTTGCTTTATATGTATTCAGTTTTTTATTTTACAAGAGCAGTTACAGCTAAGCACTCAGGGGTATCATTCTACAGCCTTTTGGCTTTTTAGTTTGCAGCCTGCTGCCAACTTTGGAAGACTTTAGTGAAAATGTAATAATGATGGGATTTTCTGATTGATTAAATGTCTAAGCTGGACTCAGGTACCTTATTTATTTGATAATTTCCCTCAGTTGATTCACTTACTGCACAGTTCCAGCTTCAGGATCGCTCCTTTCAAACAGTGTTCTTATGTTACAGCTCTGCAAACGATGCCAAGCTTGGCCAGTCCCAGGCACCAGCCTCCTGTCCCACAAAGAAGACTCCCTGGAATGCTGCGGCTCTGGCTGAGGAAGCCAAGGAACTCACCCGCTCTGTTAGAGCTATTCTTGAGGTGGATTGTAAGTGAGCTCTTGTGGCACATTGTGTCGTCTTGCATGCAGAAGACTCCCGGGAAAACCGTCCTCCTGTAGCCCCTTTGTCTGCCTACTGAGGAGTGATCGTTGTTAAACTGCATCAACAACTACAGTTAGGGACTATACTGCAAAGTTTTGAGGGCTTCTCATCATTCAATCAACGCAAACTTTGATGTTTTAGTAACGGTTACTAATTGCAGAATTTATATTAAATATCTAGTACATTTTAATGGGTTTTTTTCTCCAGCTACTCATCTTATAGTTTCTGATGAAATAAATATCCACTATACATCTAGGTTCTAAAAAAGTATTAGTGCATGATGACTTCATTAGTATACAGTATACATTCTGTGTTAAGTAGCCTAATGTGACACCTATATTAATAGCAAATTAGATGGCACTGAAAGGGTTCCCTCTACTCTCTTATCTTAATCGATAAACTTGTCCAGTATCCAGTCCTCTTTCTTGTACCAGGCAGGAGTCAGCTCCATACCTATGCCTCGAGGTGGTGTAAATGACATACCAATGAGAGTGTGATTCAAAGATATTAAACTGAACCCCATTTATTTATTTATATTCCCATTAATACACAGGGTGTCAAAAACATCATGGTTTGTTTAAATGGCTCATGATTTATTTTTGAAGGGAAGCAGGCCGACAATAATCTTTTCGCACAATTCTGTGGATATGCTCTGTAAAACTGGGTCAGTTCAAAACAAAGTCTATTAAAAGGTGCTTTTCATTGTGACCTGTTGAGCCCCGTTGATCTAAATCATTTCGGCATGGCTGGCGTTGCCTGGATACAGTATTCAGAATATGAAATTGTCTCTCAAATAACACCAATACATTTAGGCATATATTACATATACAGTGGTACCTCAGAACTCAAATTTAATCCGTTCAGAACTCCGGATCGAATCCTACAAAGTTCGAGTTGTGATCGAATTTTCCCCATAAGAAATAATGGAAAAACAAATTAATTGGTGGGAACCCCCCAAAATTACACCTAAATATGTTTTTTTAGCATTTAAACACAAAATGAACCGGATAAAACAAGAAGAGCATATACTGTACTAAACACATCTAAGCACATTTATCAAAACAGTAATTTGTAAAGTAAGAAAATAAATGTATCCAACTAATGTGTTCTGCCCCAATCGTCCGCTTCTTCCGTGTGCCATGCCCCCTCGTTAACCCCGTGCGGAATCCCTGTGCGATCAGCTGTTTCTGGTTGTTGTCATTAGTCCTCTGTATTTCGTCCGCGTTTCAGTTTGTTTCCCCAGTCCGGTCATTGTATTGTCCGTCTGCGTTTTGCCTGCCTTACCTGTAATTAAACCCCGTATTCCCCGATACACTGACATCTGCGTCTTTGTCTCCGTTCCGTCCCCGCTTGGCACAACAATATTATTATAATTAAACGTATTAATGGTTTATTATTACTATTAAAATAATGAATAAGAAATCTTTATTTTTAAATGTATTTTATTATATAATATTGGGGCGGCATGGTGGTGCAGTGGTTAGCACTGTTGCCTCACACCTCTGGGACCTGGGTTCAAGTCTCCACCTGGGTCACATGTGCGTGGAGTTTGCATGTTCTCCCCGTGTCGTCATGGGGTTCCCTCCAGGTACTCCAGTTTCCCCCCACAGTCCAAAGACATGCTGAGGCTTATTGGCATTGCTAAATTGCCCTTAGGTGTGCATGTGTGAGTGTGCCCTGCGATGGGCTGGCCCCCAGTCCAGGTTTGCTCCCTGCCTCGTGCCCGTTGCTTCCGGGATAGGCTCCGGACCCCCCACGACCCAGTAGGATAAGCGGGTTGGACAATGGATGGATGGATATACAGTATAATATTAATTACTGTTACTGTCTACCATTGTCTAAATGTATTTTTACTGTCCAAATATATGTATTCAGTTAGTGTAAACATGCACGATGCTATCACAGCGAATGCGAGGCTGAGACTGAAGCTTTACCCTTTGTCTCCCCTGAGAGACGAACCGCGTGACTCATTTCCCCGCGCAAACAAGTTATCTTAGGTCGGCGTTCACGGTTTGACTTCTGACATTCAGATCGAGCTCTAGGCAATTTTTTTTCAAACTGGTTGGTTCGACTTTTAAGAAATTCGAGTTCTAATGAGTTCGAGAACTAAGGTACCACTGTACATGTAAATTACTTATCATGACTTGGGTATAGAAAACAACCCACAGTGCCTGTGAAGGCCCAGTAAAAGATTTTGACTTACTCTGGTGCCACTTTACAATAAAGCTACCCATATAAAGGGTTTATGAATGGTTTATAATCTGGTTGTTAATTAGGTTGTAACACTTTGTAAATTATTAATAGACAATTTTATACAAGCTATAACACAGGTTTCTTTTTATTAATGAGTTACTACCATTTACAAGTGGCAAAACGGAGCCTTTTGTAAAGTGGTGCCCTTACTCTGGTTCTCTGGTTTTGTTATTGGCTAAGCTGCCCATATCCAAGGCTCATACGAAGAGAAACTTACTGAAGATATAATACGGAAGCATTATACGTTTGCATTATATTACAATACATCACATAATAACAGTTTATAAATTTATAAAGTAAATTATATCAATCAATAATTTATTAAAATTTATGATGTAACAGAAGTATGATACTGGATCTTATTCATTCCACCTCAAAAAGATTGCTAGAGTCATATGAATCAGTAAAAAGATTAAGGCAGTTTACAGTCACTGTAAACAGTGACACCGTTGTTTGTTTCTTGTTTGAGTGCTTTTTGGAATGATGACATTGGGATTGTACAATATAAAAAGAATTTAGATTTCCTGGAAAGTCCTGACAAGAAGCTCATCTAGAGTGACAAAATGTTGGTCCAATTACATTTCCACCATCTTTCTCTGCATTATTGTACATTGAATTGTGTGCATCACCTTTGACGTACAGTATGGATGTTACGTGTCACTACTCAGGCTCATGTCAGATCAGGATATGCTCATCACAATTCAGTTCATGGTTTGCGATGTCTGAATTATTTACATCAGACACAGTAATCTTTGAGGGGCCCTGTGATTATCATTATCACTGGGAAGCACCAATATGCTGCTGTATGCTCGGCCTGACCAAGGTGACAGAGTTAATGTAAACAATGGATGTCCTTCATACTCTGTTAGATCAGTGTGATTTACGCAGCTGTCTTTATGCTCCATCGTAGTACAAATACAAATCATGTAAATTATTTTAAGTCATTGATAATATTATTTAATATGGCCCTGTTGGTATGGAACATACCAGTATGGAAAGTGAGTATAAATATTTATGTCTTTGTATTTAGCTATTACAATTTGATATGAGGAAAACTGTAAAGAGGACAAAATTGCCAGATGGCTGTGTAATGACTGTACATATCTTGAATTTGTTCATATAAAAGAGAGGAATTGTGAAATAAAGTCTTCCCAGAAATGTGATTGTTTTTTCAGTTATACATTATTTTTGTTATCATTCGCTGGGATAGATTTAGGAGGATTCAAAGATATTGGCGATTTTTATGCTGCAGTAGATGGCAAACACAAATGAATGCTGACCAGCAAGAGTTATACTGTATACATAAACAGACGGTATTCCAAGCTTTACCTTGCTGAAGGACTGGGAAATCCTTAGTGTAGTCACACTGTTCCCATATTGTTCATGGTCACGTTGAGGCACTTCGACACCTCCACACAGGAGCCTGCAGTGAATATATTTACTTATATATAAACACATCATAGCTAGCACCAGTGTTTCGTCACATGACACAACTCCCTTCTACACAAATAAAATGTGTTTTTTCCCCACTGGGTACCATGGGCATTATTTCATGGTAAAACCTCACCAGAAGTACTGAACAACCCCTGCAACCTGAACAGAGTTGGCTGAACTATAAACTCATTATTCGCAACTCGATATTTTTTTTGAGGAAATAAAGCTAAAATTTGGCAGTCCTCTCAGCCTCTGTCAGAAGAACCATCCAGCAAGCACAAGGTAAATATTATACAATTATTATTGCTTATATATATATATATATATAAATAACTGGCATCTTGGTATAAATGATTCTATGGTTTGAGAATTTGTGTTAAGAAACCCTGTAAAAATCCAGCTCACACATGTACGACATGGGTTGTCACACCTGAATTGCTAGCTTGTGTGGTTTGGTGACTGCAGGAGGCGCCGCTCTCGTTCCCTTAACCGGGAGCGGATGTTGACAGACCTGTGGGCGCTCCCCGTGGCAGCAGAGATGATACCGGCATGGTAACAAAGACCTTCTGAGACAAAGGAAGGCGGCTGTGGGTACCCTAAGCTTCACAGTCTTCTGACAATCCATAGTGTGGCCTTGTAAAAGAAGAAACTGCCACTCAGGTCATCTGTTTATTGAGCGAACAGCATGGCTTTAATAAGTGCCTCTGCGCATCTCATTTGAGTATCTCAGTAGACTTGCTTTCAATAATAATTCCTTATTCTTTATGATATTATGTTACACGTCATTTCATACATGCAGACATAATGTATATTTTTCATTGTTACAGGAGTGGATATCATTATCCAGGAGAAAACGGGTGTGTAAAAGGGCCATCTGTCTCGCTGCCTTTTAGTGAAGACTTCCTACTTCTTGTTTTTCGTGTAGGAACGAATGCGCTGTATGTCTGAGAGCAAACGTGCCTGTTGGCGACAGGCAGAGCGACTGCAAGCTGGAACGGCAGCTAGCAGCATGTTCCAGGTGCAGCCGGGTCGCCAAGTGCGAACTTTGGAGAGCTGTCCATCAATTCAACTGGCCTAACAGCTGTGTGCCAGTGAGAAAGGGTGTTCTAGCGACACTCAGGAAGCAGGCCATGCAGAAATCGTTGGGTATTGTTAATAAGCTGTCGGTTCCTGAGAAGTGACAAAACACCTCCTGTAAACATAGGAAATAATTCATCGTATTCTTCCACCAGCGGTTTATTCATTTCTGTTTATCAATTGGACTTCTTTTTCTGGAAAAATCCTTGTATCATTAGAAGTTCATTTTTTAAATGGATGACTGTTCTTCAGACGTGTTTGGTGGAGGTGGCATGGGGAAGGTAACCGAGAGAGAAGATATTAAACAGCTGAATGCAGCGTGTGTTACAGTATCTCCCTAATGATGGAGACTTGCTGGACCTGGAGCCTAAGAGGGCGGCGCTCTCCTGCTGTAGAGCAGGGAGTGCGGCTGCATGTGCATCGAAACGTTTGTCACGGTCCAGAGGGCACCAGACTGCCTGGATGGGGACGGCTCACATTTTGTCTTCCCGGCTGGCATGTGGGGGTCATATATTTGCTGACACATGGTGAAGCCCTGACTGTCACCGACCAGGAAGTGATTTGCCACTCCCACCTACATTTTCCTCCCCCTCCAACCTGGAGGACAGACAGCTTATAACATGGCACCTTGTAAGCCTCACGAAAGAGAGGACAGAAGCCCCCTCTCCTCCATCGCCTATCACATGGCTTAGAAGGGAAACGCATCTGCTACAGGAAGCCAAGTAGATGAACTAGAGGCGCAGGAATCAGTGGAGGGCATGGGGGTGGATAGGAGGGAGGGTGGGGGGGGGGGAGGGGGCAGGGTTGACAGCAGCTGAGAAACGGTGAGGCCCCAGTTAGATTGTTCTGAATTAGAAAGCCCTTCTCTCAAACAGGGCTCAGACGTGGAAATCCTCTCAGGTCTCTGAACCTCCTTATTTGTTGCATAGATGAGAAGTGCCTGTGGGCCGCCATGTCTTGGACAGTACGTATAGTACCGACCAGCAGTAACCTGGAACATGCAAAAAAGACATTATGACATTAATGACAGGACTGGGGAAAGACTAACAGGGAAGCACTTAAATACATGAAGTCAAATAAACAAGACTATTCACAGCTGGTAACACGGGATTCCACATGAGGTTAACGAGGGGGCGTGGCACACAGGAGGAGCGGCCGAGCAGGGTATGACACTTAGGGAATGGGTCTCTTTGTAACCTGGGGACTGCCTCCAAGAATTATTACATCAGTGAAGTGCCTGGTACTACTTTGTATAGATAAATAAGGTAAACTAGATCATACACAGTTCCATGCCGTATCATCCACTGATAGTGACCAGGAACAGCTGTGATTAGCACACTCAGCTATGGTGGCTGATAAGTTAGCTACTCTAGTAAAATGTGGCTTCAGTAATGTATAACAAAACTCTTGTTTCTGAGCAATACACCCTTCTTTCCCAGTATCTTGACAGAGGTCCAACCAAGTCTGCTGTGTAATTGTACTAGATCTATTAATTGGTCTGTTCAATTACAGAATGTAAAATTGCATACATTATTGATGTATTATACTCACAATACTGATGTACATACTTACATTATTGATGTATTATTCTTGATTCAGATATACAATCTTCCATTGCAGATATGAGATTTATTAATTAAAACTGGAGCAATAGAGAACTACTGTAGACATCGTATTCAAGAAATTGATTTGAAATTGGAATTTCAGACAAAGAAAAAGACACTGCAAATGATTTTTTTAGGGTTTTTCAGATGGTCTAGCAACATCAGTTTTATAACTCAAAATCAATCCATCCATCCATTTTTCATAACAGCTTAACCAGGACAGAGTAACACTGACTTTGGTGCAAATCCCAGAAAGTATGTGGGTGGGATGCTGGTCCGTCACAGGAGATCATTCTGTAATGTTCCAGTTGAATATTATTATTATTTTGAGCAATTCCTCAATTCACTGGACATTAATGACATAATGTTTTCTTTGGTAGTATAAAATTTAAAATAGATATGAAAATTCTATTATCATATTTCATGCCGATCTTCAGTACAATGATGAATACATCAGATCTTTCAGACATACTTTTTAAATAATTATAAGAAGATACGTCTAAGATTAAGTCCATTTACAGTCCCTTCATCTAATTGTGTGGGATTACATCCCAATAGCTTATCTGGCATCAAAATGTGTCTTTTTTTCTAACCCGAAAATAAGATAAAATATGTAATATCAAGCAAAACAAAACATTGCATCTTATTAAAATATGGCTTACATTAACACGGGAGATTTTTAAATTTTTTTTGCTAATCCACTGGGAACACTTGAAATGTGAAATTTATTTCACTGTGAGACTTGCTCAGGGCAGGATGGCAAACAGAGCCATGTGAGACAGGGGTGGGAGATGGTTTCAACAAAAGCAGCCAGGGAAACGAAGAAACAGAGAGAGAAAAAAGACAGCCATTTTGGCATCGACTCGAGGAAAACGCACGCAAGAAAAAACAGGTCCCAGGCTGCAGAGTGTCTTTATTAGGTATCCCGGCCATTCCTGAGCATACCTATAAGCTAAACTGTAAGCCGTTCATTTAGCGTTGTGATATAATATTAAATCAGCAATCATCATTCTGGCCTGGTGACTTTGCGTGAGAAAATTGGCTGTTATTTACACAGAAGTAAATCTGCATTTAAATCATTATACTATCTTTGCTGATCACTGTTTCATTTGAATTTAAACAAATTGGTACACAGGAATGCCTCTCACAATGACTGCCGTCATCATATTCATCACAGTAAGAGTTTATATATTCTAAGGAACAGCTTCTTTATTCCGTACTACACAATGAATGAGTACGTAATTGTACCAGTTATAAAGGTCCATGAAAAACATGCTGAATTATAAGATAATTCTTGATTACATTTAAGCTGGCATGAATTTTAACACTTGTTATTTAAATACTATATTAATTTGTTATTTGAGAAAAGAATGCACCATTTCGATGTTCTTTGTGATGGATTGGTATCTTATCCAAGGTGTTCCTCATCTTGTGCCCTCTGCTTCCAGGGTTAGACTGCAATCATTGTAATGTTACCTATATATTATAAAAGTCTCTTAAAACTTTTTTTAACATCCCACAGTTTTGCAAATAATACTAAATATGGCATCCTTGTTGTAGCTAAAAACATCTTAAATCATGAAGCTAGTTACCATGCCAAATGGAAAACTGCTTCATAATCTTTTTCCTACTTTATTACACAAAGTAGGTAATAAAAGAGTATGTAGCATAAATGAAATGTCTTAGATACTGTGTGCTATAGTCCAATAATTTTGCATTTCGCGCATCTTGATTAATATTTCTTGCAATAGGAAAAGCAAGACAGTAAACTGAGCTTTGTTGTCATTGCCCTAAGAATTCAGCATGACTTTCTGGAAACAAACAACATGCGTTTTCATTTCCTTGTTTATCTGACTGAAGTGGTTTGCGTGCCTGCATTTTAACTACAGCAGAAGTTACTGTGAATTTTAAAGGTTAACTGGAAATGCAGCTGCTTTATTTCTGCACAAATCGTATAAGAACTTTTATAGTGTGTCATGTTGGCCCACAGATCCCTTCTATATGTACTGTATATCTTTGAAAGATTTTGAGCTGGATTCAAAGCTAATGCTGAAAGAGACTTGCCTTCGTTCCTTCAACTCTAAAAATCATTAACAGCATACATTATATCCAGTACACTGACAACTTCTGGCATAAAATAGAGTATGTTTGTGAGCTGCAAGTGGATGCTCCCTTAAGGGATATTCTGAAAGAACTTTAGTGAATAGACATTAGAATAGATTACCTTCATCAAATCTTCATCATCACATTTTATTAGTAATTTCTTCGGTAAATTATTCAAGGTCATATAAACACTATTTTATTCTGGGAACTACTGGTTTCTTACCTATGTACTCAAGGTCTCTGTGTTATCCAATTTGGATGTATAAAAATGATTATGTATCTGTGATTTGCTTTTGATCTGATTTTTACAGATACTGTCCATTCATGTAGCTGGACATTTAACTGGAACAAAATTGGTATCCTGCTTAATATGACCAGCAGGACATTTAGTTTTTGGGCCATATTAGCATGTAAACAGAATATGCTACATCAGCAGATCTGTTGCTAAAAGCGATGATATTCATAAATGTCACACCATGAAAAATGTGGGTAGGTAAGGAGCGCAGCCCTGTGGGCCCCTTCCCCAGTTCGTCCTTCATGCCCGGGGGGCACGCTGTCACGTCCTGCCCACCATGTCCACCTGACTCTTCTGTCTCCTCTCTAGCATGACCCTAACAAGCCACATCTGTTCCTCGTTTGTTTTACCTCTCATTCCTAAACCCTCCTGTTAATCACTCCCAGCTGGCTCTCATTAGCTCCCTTGTTTATTCCATATACATGCTTCCCAGTGCTGTGTTCCCCCATCCAGTCATTGACATCAACCTTTCTGGTACCTGTGTCCTTCCTTACTCTAGTCCTCAGGTTTTGATCCCCCATGGTCCAGTTTGTTTACCGTGCATGTTCCATAAGTTCAATCTAAACCTCTTTTGTTTCACCAACACGCCTACCCTCCAGTCATTTGTTCCTCAAGTTGTGATATCATGAAGGACATATTAATGGGAGTGAATCCATTACTCTCTAAGTCATTGTTTGCGCATTGTTTGCCCTTTTGCAATTATGGTGAAAAAAAAATCATTGCAATGCAAACAGATATATAATCTGAATCAGTAAAACTGGCACAATCGCATGTATTATCATGTATTCCATCTTTCCAGTACACATTCAGGGTTATCTCAGAGCCTACCCAGACAACCTAGGGGTCAAGATAGGAGACGCCCTGTACGAGAGGCCAGCCTTTTACAGGGCACAGGCACACGCACACATACACACAAATATGTCTCTCTTGCTCCATATATATTTATTTATTTTTCTCATCATGACACTAGCTAAAACATGTAAAGTTAATGTATGGTTCTTGCATGCCATTATGAAAAGCTCAAACCCGTAATCAGTTGAGTATTTAATTTTTTTTAATTGGATAAGCTTATTTTTGTCCCCTCTTGCTGACCAAGTCATGAAAATGATTTTGCAGAGATTATTTGGTCTGCTTTTAGAGTCCACTCAAGTCTGTATGGGTTTGCAGAAATCACTTTATAAATGTTATGTATGTCGCTGACTAGACTGAAATGTATGTATTCAGTTTGTGGCCTTTTTATTTGAATCTTGACCATGTAAAAAATACAGGACAATTACATCATACCCTGCAGTGCCATTTCAGTCATTTGTTTCTTCCTGTGTGTACTGTGTATGTCAATAAATGCTTACAATAAACTGAGAAAATGATACAGAAAAAGTAACAAACAACAAAGGGGGTGGTGTTGATGATTTGAATTCCATGCCTGACTACCTATAGATTGCCCATTGTGGGGGGGAGGGGGGTTAACGAAATGTTCCCATAATGTGAGAAAAACCTGCCATTTTTACATTGTGGGGACCATATTGTCGGTCCCCACAAGAGGAAATTGAATTTAATAAAAATCTGTGCCTGCAATCGAAAAACTAAATAGTTCAAATGTCTTGTATTTCATTTAGTTACTTATGATTAAGGTTAAGGCTGCTTAGGGGTTACGGTTGTCATTGTTGGGATTAGGGTTTTGCCCGTAGAAATGAATGGACAATCACCACAAAAGTATGAATACAAAAGTGTGTGTGTGTGTGTATGTGCGTGTGAATTAGGTTTATATTACATTGTGGCATCCAAATGTCCCCCACAACACAATTAAAAACCTGTTAGTTTGACGTTGTGATTTTGACGTTATTTTGACATTTTTCAGTTCCTCACAAAGATCTGTGAATGCAATCAAAAAACTAAAAAAAAGTCTTGTATCTTGTTTTGTTACTTATGGTTAAGGATAGGGCCGGGTAGGGCTTGAGGTAGTCATCGTTGGGATTAATTTGATTAATGGTTTTGCCCTTAGAAATTAATGGACGTCCCCACAAAGATATGAGTACAGCGCTCTCTCTCTCTCTCTCTCTCTCTCTCTTCTCTCACAGCGCTCTCTCTCTCTCTCTCTCTCTCTCTCTCTCTGTAGGGTTATGGGGGAGGCATGGTGCTCAGTGGATAGCACTGGGACAGGGGTTTGAATGCTACCTTCAATCTGTGTGTGTGAACTTAAGTATTCTCCCCATATCATGTGGGTCTCCACCAGGAACTCCACCACTATGCCCCAGTGTAAAGACATGCAGCTACGCAAATCTGTTTTGAAATTGCCTCTAGTGCTTGTATGTTTGTGCATGCATGTGTCCTATATGCATGAGTGCAGCCTAGTGTGCTCCTTGAGCTGATGCCCATTTTGCTGCTAAAAGGGCTACAACATAAAATTTGCTACATTAATTGATGTCTTGCTGTACCTTTGCACTTTCATTTCATAAATGTTTTTTTCCTTTTTATTTTTTGCCATAGCCTCTGTGGCGTCTGTGAAAAAACTGTCTACAATGTTCCCCAAGGTCAGGAACTATAGAGGAGTCTCAACATCACATTTTCATTCTGTAAGCAGCAGTAATAATGCTTTGCCTTGCTCTCTCCTTCTGAAATAAATAGTATAGGTCAACATTCTATCTTTGAATTGTAAGTTTGTTTTCAGCTTTGTAAGGCCAAATAATTGCATATAATAAATGCATTAATTATACTACCCTATCAGTTCATTGACTTTCCTTTTATAGATGTATTTTTGTCCTTGTAATGTATACCCATTATAATCAAATTAATCTTGGTGACTTGAAAGCAGCATTAGATTATACAACTAATGAAGGATGGCAGAGAAAATTTCAAGTGGCTAATTTTTAAAATTTGCCCTACCTCTGAACTCAGTTGCAGGAGGTTAAGCTGTAAAGATCACGTTTCTCCTCTTTCCTTCTTACATCACTGGAGTTAGATGTAAGCAGCTTAATGACTTACATCTCAAACGTCAACAATTAAACCCAGTCCTTTCCAATAAGACCTTGGAAAACAAAGGTTTGATTGAGTTCCTCAACAAACTGCTGGAAGTGCACATGAGCAGCAGTGTGTGACTGAACCACGTGATGTTGCCTGTTGATGTGGTTTCATGCCATATAAATCCGTCCCAGTGGTCAGAGTTACCGCTTGGTTGCTAATGTGTTTTGGTCACACAATATTTACTGAGGAAAAACCCATGTTATTACCAGGGCAGAACTTTTCCACACCTAGTCTCTTTTACTTGATATTTACTCTTATAAGTTCTACATAAGCAGTTACTTGAAAGCCACTGTATACACTAATGGGAAACAACACAAACAATAATATTAATGAAGGGTGTTAAAAAATGTAAAATGGGAACATGACAAAATAGAATATATTATGACATTTTGATACAGCTATATACTGCAGATGTTTAATGAAATCTTCGGTAAGTCTATATAGGTAAAACATGAAAATCCATTAAGACAACAAAGCATTTTCTTTTGGGGGAAAAAAAAAAAATCTTTAAATATAGCGTTGTAAATGTTGTATGTTAGCATATGGTTTGTTATATTGTGTACAATTGATTTTGGTTGAACATTAATTCAATGACTAGGGCGGAGTGGTGGGTCTGAGGCTAGGAATCTGTGCCAACAATCAGAAAGTTGCTAGTTCAAATCCTGTGAATGCCTCCAGTAATTCTACTCCATTGGGCCCTTGAGCAAGGCCCTTAACCTGCAATTGCTTCATCCTGGGTATGATGTTAATCTACATCCAGCCCTATAAGGAGATCCTCCAACTTACAGGGAAAAACTTGGGGGTTGGTAGCAGGATTGGCACTCCAGCCACTGGAAAAAAAACTCATACTGGTCCTTTTGGACTAGTGTGGTGCTGAGGTATTGCCTGCTACAGGGCTGCACTCAGGTTCCCATCCCTGGGTTGTTGTGTGGTGGGTGCAGGAACATACTGTAATCTGTGCATGCACCTTCAAAAAATTAATTCAGCTGATAATATTGCATTCTGCCAGTTACTTCAGATATTAAAAAATACACATGCTGGCCGAAATAAACTTCTAATAAAATTATTCCATAAAATTTTGTCAATTGTAAAATCAATAAGCTGATCAAAGCTGTCTACTCTGAAATAGGTCCATATATTGCATGCAGAGTCACTATCACCACATGTGATATAACACAGTCATATTTGAACGTATCATAAATACTTTTCACTTCATCATCAGATCAAGTTGGTCACATTTGTTCAGCTTTCAAAATATAATTTATCCAGTGTCCAGTGGCAGCAGAAATTTTAGATTATTGGGGGTTAAGTCATATTTTTGAGGTTGATTCTGCTTAGAAAATAAAATAATGCCTATTTCATTTTTATTGTTTTGATGTGGCCACCCCTTAGGTGCCCCTATAGTGGCCTCACATCTCCAGGGTTGGAGTTGGGATCCCCAGCCTACTCTGAGTGTGCAGATTGCATGTTCTCCTTGTGCTGTGTTCTGGTTAAATGGGTAGTCGAAGGATGGATACTGATCTGCGGCACACAACTGTGCAGATGGGGGATAACTATGTCGTTCCTGATTTCATTCACACTGGCTTTGCTCATGGCACAATGGATAACTATTAAGCAGCATCATCAGTAAATGCACGGACTGTCTTCACAACTGGATTCTAAATTTTGTTGATGATACAGATGAAGATGGTTACGTTTGGGTATTCCATAACTTTAAAACACAATAAATAGGTGAAATTATATTTACCTCACTGGTGTCAGACACAAAAGGATAATTGCCTTTAAAAGCCATTGTGGCCTATTAGCTTAGGATAGAAGTAATTATTCCATTTTGAAGAGTAAGCCTTGCCAACTGAGGACAGCACTGCAATCACGATGTTAGATGTAGGATGAATGCTTTCACTAGATGAGCCACTCAGAATCCCACTTAACCACACATTTACTGATTTTGCAGTTCTGGGAAATCATTGCATGCTTAATGACATGTTTCTCTTGCATCAACCTTTGTAAAGTTATCAGCTTATAAATGTAATCTTCAACCATATTGTACCCCATCATTATTAAGGGATTACTGTTTACTGGGGAGCTCTCACCAATATTCACTAGAGCTACTTTGAAAGACAAACCTATTTGCAAGGTCTGCCATTTTGAATGATAATGGAATGGCAATGGATGGAGTCTGCATGTTTTTATTTGTAGTCCTTTCAAACAAAAAGGGAAGGGAAAATGAGGGAGTCTGCATGTTTTTGTTTGTAGTCATTTCAAACAAAAAGGGAACGGAAAATGAGGGAGTCTGCATGTTTTTGTTTGTAGTCATTTCAAACAAAAAGGGATGGGAAAAGGATGGAATCTATGTTTTGTTTGTAGTCATTTCAAGCAAAAAGGGGGGGGGGGGGAGGGAATCAATATGTTTTCAATTTCAAACACAAATCGAAGGGAAATGGAAGGAGTTCATATGTTTTTCTTTGTAGCCCCAGGAATCTGAAGAATATCATGGCAATCCTGTAACAGAAATTCAGCCAGTCAAAACAAAAATGTAAACAATGATAGTGTCAGATAAAGAATGTGATTTTGGAAGTGGAAGAACAATATCATTTTGCTCACGTTTGGTGCCCTTCCTCGGCAAACAAGAGATGTTAATATTTCTTCTAAACAGTACCAGTCTAAACCAATGTGGCACCACTGGCAAACTACAATTCCCCATTGTCTTGGATGGTCCTTGGGGGGAGCGCAGTTGCCACGCCAGTGCCCTCTAAGAGGAGGGTGCCCTAGGCAGCCGTCCCTGTTGCCTAATCGGTTGACCAGCATTACTTCTAAATATGGATTTTCTCATTTTCGTGAATGTGAATTTCCATATATAGCCTGAATTTTAGGTACTTTAGATTTACAGAATAAAATAGCTTTGACTTTAAGTGCCTAGTAATTAAGTTTAGCTGGCAAAATGTATAAGGGAAAAGTAACATAATGCTGTTTTAGATAATTTGGAATATCTAGCTGAATTCTTCCCTTATGTCACTGTTATAATGCACAATCCATTTTCTCTGAAAACACACGAGACAGGCCTACCTTTTTCTAATCATTTAATCAGCACAAGAGCCTGTTTCTCTCTCTTTTTTTATGGCTCTTCTTTGATGAACCTCCCTGCTGGAACAATGATGTCCTTTCAGATCAGCTGAAACTTCCTTTCTGCTTTGCATTATGTCCAAGCCTTCCCATAACAGAACCTTTCTAATTGCATCCATCATTGAGTTTAGTCGCTTAATCATCAATTAATGCAGTGTCCATTCATCCAAACTACTTGGAAACTCAAATTACATTTTGTTCTTATGCTCTTCAAGTGTAATTTTAGTTACTGGTCCATGCCTCATAAACATGAATTTAAATGAGATAAAATAATAAATTGAAATTATGAGCAGACAGCTGCACATGTACATGTATGCCAGGCTGTCATAGAAACCAAAACCAATCTCCCTGAAAAGTCTGTGCTTGAAAGGACTTTAAATTCAACAGAATTCAAAGAATTTTAACATATGATAGATGATTTGGCAGTAACTGGATCTACTATGCTTCACCATAGGAATATAGCCCATGATTACCTACCTTTCACAAATTATTTGAAAATTCATTGAACTATCACATAGTGTATCTGAATATCAAAAGCTGTACATGAAAGATTCTCTTTAATGTAATGTGGTCTAAGAATTAAGTTACAGTAACTTTTACAGTAGTTTTTAATAGTAGTTTGCAACTATCATTTATCTTTCACTTGTGTTTAGAAATTTAGCAAATGTTCACAGTTTTAAAATCTTTAAATCTTCCTCTTTAGTAGCTTCCAAATTGTCTTACCATCATCCTGCCAGTTTGTGCTTTTCTCTCAAAACACACCTTTATTGCCCATTTGCTTGGCTTCTGAAATTCTCTCACCAGCACAATTTTCCTGCAAGCATTTATTTTTTTATCCGGATATTTTTTTTCTGGAGTATATCTGTTACTACCAGAATCTTTTTTTCTTATTGCGTTTGTTCAAACCTAGTGATAAATTATTTGGATGACGATGATGGTGATCATGATGATGATTATAGAAATAATAATCTTTATTAATGACAATGATAGTAAGATGTATATATTGAAAGTTGACATACGGTCTTTAATTACATCACCGATTCCACAGCTGAATAAACCAAATGAGACGGAAGCACAGGTCTCCAGCATTACCTCTTCTGAGCTGCAGTGTGGGTGTATTTTTGTTCCATTTGAGCATGTGATTCCAATTATCGTTGCCCTAATTTATACTGATTCCACATTTTATCCTGTCACTGAGGCTTGTGGCTATTTAAAAGGAGCTGGACAACCTGCACAAACTATGGCCATTTCAGTACCACATCAGACACCTGTGACCTGCCACATGATCACTTATAAATTCATGTAGATGGTGCAGAGCAGAGAAAAAGCCACACCAACAAAACGTCATAAAATATTTCTTTAAAAACTCGTACTCTTAATCAGTCATGGCTGTTATATGATGTATTTTACATAGCATGGAAATGACCCAACCCCTCAACACCAGCTTCAGTAACAGAAAAGTACAATGTGCTGACCTGAGAACATAATAACATATTACATATCACAATCAATGAATCAATACATTCAGTGAAACTTAAAAAAGAAGCATGATAAGATCTGCAGAATTATTTATTTCCAGGATTGTTTGTGCTATAGTAGAGTAGTAGAGTCACAAGTTGTTTGATTGGCACACTATATACACACACACACACACACATACACACACACACAGGTTTGTAATTATATCTTTGTGAGGATACTCCATACATTTTTATAGGGAAAACTCTAATTCCAACAGGACGACCTTAGCTCTACCCAGCCCTAACCTTAACCATAAGTAACCAAACCAAATACAAGATTTTTGCATTTTTACTATCATGATTGCATTCACAGATCTTTGTAGGGACCAGAAAAATGCCCCCCACAACGTCAAAATAACAGCTTTTTATCGCATTGTAGGGGACATTTGGTCCCCACAATGTAATATAAACTTAATCCACACACAAACACACACACACAAAACACCATATATACAATATTATGTATATTCTTCATCTATAGATGTAAACTTAGTGTAACAACTACGAATGAAAGCTCCTTTTGGCATAACAGGATTGTTATGTTATGCAACAATTTGTGCAGAAACAAAAGGAGAAATGGGGGTTTGTCTTTTCCCTTGGAGCTGCAGTTTGAGCAGGCTGACGCTTGTCCACTAGCAGCAGTCTTCTGAAGATGAGTCATAACTGATGAATACATGATGCTCTCACTTCACAGTTGGACGGGCACAAGGCAACAGTGAATTTCCTTACAATACATTGTTTCAGTCTCTAATTGGTTGAAACACATTACCAGAATAAACGGAATAAGATTAATCAGGTTCCAAACCAGCATAAAATACACTGCTCAAAAAAATTAAAGGAACACTTTTTAATCAAAGTATAGCATCGAGTCGATTTAACTTCTGGGATATTGATCTAGTCCGTTAAGTAGCAATGGGGGTTGTTAATCAGTTTCAGCTGCTTTGGTGTTAAAGAAGTTAACAACAGGTGCACTAGAGGGGCAGCAATGAGACGACCCCCAAAACAGGAGTGGTTTAACAGGTGGGGGCCACTGACATTTTTCCCTCCTCATCTTTTCTGACAGTTTTTTTTCACTAATTTTGCATTTGGCTACAGTCAGTGTCACTACTGGTAGCATGAGGTGATACCTGGACCCTACAGAGGTTGCACAGGTAGTCCAACTCCTCCAGGATGGTGCATCAATATGTGCCATTGCCAGAAGGTTTACTGTGTCTCCCAGCCCAGTCTCAAGGCCATGGAGGACATTCCAGGAGATAGGCAGTTACTCTAGGAGAGATGGACAGGGCCGTAGAAGGTCCTTAACCCATAAGTAGGACCAGTATCTGCTTCTTTGTGCAAGGAGGAACAGGAAGAGCACTGCCAGAGCCCTACAGAATGACCTCCAGTAGGCCACTGGTGTGCATGTGTCTGAGCAAACAATCAGAAACAGACTTCATGAGGGGGGTCTGAGGGCCCGACGTCCTCTAGTGGGCACTGTGCTCACTGCCCAGCACCGTGGAGCTCGATGGGCATTTGCCATAGAATACCAGAATTGCCAGGTCCACCACTGGCACCCTGTGCCTTTCACAGATGAGAGCAGGTTCACCCTGAGCACATGTGACAGAAGTGAAAGGGTCTGGAGAAGCTGCGGAGAACATTATGCTGCCTGTGACATTGTACAGCAAGACCATTTTGATGGTGGGTCAGTGGTGGTCTGGGGTGGCATATCCATGGAGGGACACAGAGCTCTACAGGCTAGACAATGGCACCTGACTGCCATTAGGTATCAGGATGAAATCCTTGGACCCATTATCAGACCCTACGCTGGTGCAGTGGGTCCTGGGTTCCTCCTGGTGCACGACAATGCCCGGCCTCATGTGGCGAGAGTATGCAGGCAGTTCCTGGAGGATAAAGGAATGGATACCGTTCACTGGCCCCCACGCTCGCCTGACCTAAATCCAATGGAACACCTCTGGGACATTATGTTTCAGTCCATACAACACCACCAGGTTGCACTTCAGACTGTCCAGGAGCTCAGTGATGCCCTGGTTCAGATCTGGGAGGAGATCCCTCAGGACACCATCCGTCGTCTCATTAGGAGCAATAGCTGGCGTGTCTAACACACTGGTTGTGATGGACAGGGTGTGTTAGACACGCTGGCTGTTAAACACACTGGTTGTGATGGACTGGCTGTGTTAGACACACTGGCTGTGTTAGACATGCTGGGTATTAAACACACTGGCTGTGTTATACACACTGGCTGTCTTAGACACATTCGCTGTTTAATACACTGATTGTGTTAGACACACTGGCTGTGTTAGACATGCTGGGTATTAAACACACTGGTTGTGATGGACTGGCTGTGTTTGACACATTGGCTGCTGAACATACTAGCTGTGTTAGACATGCTGGGTATTAAACACACTGGCTGTGTTATACACACTGGCTGTCTTAGACACATTCGCTGTTTAATACACTGATTGTGTTAGACACACTGGCTGTGTTAGACATGATGGGTATTAAACACACTGGCTGTGTTAGACACACTAGCTGTCAGACATGCTGGGTATTAAACACTCTGGCTGTGTTATACACACTGGCTGTCTTAGAGACATTCGCTGTTTAATACACTGATTGTGTTAGGCACACTGGCTGTGTTAGACATGATGGGTATTAAACACTCTGGCTGTGTTATACACACTGGCTGTCTTAGAGACATTCGCTGTTTAATACACTGATTGTGTTAGGCACACTGGCTGTGTTAGACATGATGGGTATTAAACACACTGGCTGTGTTAGACACACTGGCTGTCTTAGACATGCTGGGTATTAAACACACTGGCTGTGTTAGACACACTGGCTGTCTTAGACATGCTGGGTATTAAACACACTGGCTGTGTTAGACACACTGGCTGTCTTAGACATGATGGGTATTAAACACACTGGCTGTGTTAGACATACTGGCTGTCTTAGACATGCTGGGTATTAAACACACTGGCTGTGTTAGACACACTGGCTGTCTTAGACATGCTGGGTATTAAACACACTGGCTGTGTTAGACACACTGGCTGTCTTAGACATGCTGGGTATTAAACACACTGGCTGTGTTAGACACACTGGCTGTCTTAGACATGCTGGGTATTAAACACACTGGCTGTGTTAGACACACTGGCTGTGTTAGACATTCTGGGTATTAAACACACTGGCTGTGTTAGACACTCGCTGTGTTAGACATTCTGGGTATTAAACACACTGGCTGTGTTAGACACTCGCTGTGTTAGACATTCTGGGTATTAAACACACTGGCTGTGTTAGACACTCACTATGTTAGACATGCTGGGTATTAAACACACTGGCTGTGTTAGACACTCGCTGTGTTAGACATTCTGGGTATTAAACACACTGGCTGTGTTAGACACTCGCTGTGTTAGACATTCTGGGTATTAAACACACTGGCTGTGTTAGACACTGGCTGTGTTAGACATTCTGGGTATTAAACACACTGGCTGTGTTAGACACTCGCTGTGTTAGACATTCTGGGTATTAAACACACTGGCTGTGTTAGACACGCACTATGTTAGACATGCTGGGTATTAAACACACTAGCTGTGTTAGACACACTGGCTGTCTTAGACACATTCGCTGTTTAACACACTGATTGTGTTAGAAGTGCTGGCTATGGTAGACGTGCTGGCCAGGAATAAATACATGCAGTTTGAACAGTGTACTGTGATGTTTTTGAAGATTTGACTGGCACAAAGTCAGTCTGACAAAATCTGGCATGTTTTGATGTCTGCTTTGAAAACATAAAAATTAACATTTTTAGGTTTCACAGTAAAAATTACTGCATAGATATGATTGAAAGTTTATATGATTAAATAAGCGGACAGAAAATACGCACAATACTTTAATGTTTGTTTAATTTTTGTCACTTTTTAAAAATCAATGTTGAATTGAATCAATGTTGCTAAATTAATGCATCTCAGAAGAAACATTTCATTCTTGATTATGACCCATAAAAGTCTATTTTTGCATATTCTGGGTTAAAGTTGAATACTGTAGACATGCATTTATAGTCTTTTATTCATTAGATTTGCAAACATAATCAATAACATTTTCACTTCAGGTCATTTATGGCCATAACACTGGAAGTTGGAAAAAAAAGCATTTATAACATTTTTAATCAATAAAGCTTGCCATCATTCTATTACCATGCCATATGGGACCTTTCTCTGACTTGGCAAATTAGATCCTAGTTGATATTAACTTCGGTAGTAGTTAAAGGTTAAAGCTGTAAATAGAGTACTGTGCTGGCTGTATTACACATATTGGTTTTGTTAGACATGCTGGCTGCATTAAACATGCTAACTGTGCAAAAGTCTTACACAGTAAATGAATGTGATGTTTAAATTATCTACATGTCACATGCTATGATTTTATGTCAAAGTATGTCACTGTGTCCATGGTACATTTCGAAACCTCTCCTAAGGTCACTCTAGTATTTGCAGCAACCATCTATGTCATTCTTGACTCCCACCACAAATTAATTAATTGACCCTGTGGTGAAACTTAACGTAGACAGGAAATGGCTGAGGTGAGGAGAGGTTTGGGAACTGAAGCCGTGTTCATCTAGCCATCCAACTAGATATCAGTAACTTGTTGGAGGATGGAAGAAATTCTTAGTTTTTATTGTGTTAGTTTGCATGTGTTACAATTTTATATTGTGTTTTTTTTTTTTAATCTGAGAAATACATACTTGTTACCCAGATAAATAGCTTTAAACATTCTCTTTGCCTATGACTTTTGCACAGCACACTACACATTCCAATGCGCATTAAAAAAATCTTCCAAACACATTTTATAAATATTCCTGCAGAAATGTTTGGACTCATCAGTGAACAATAGTAAAATCATAGGAAATTAACGCTATACTCCATTGGCCAAGAAAACCCGAAGGAATTCAAAATAAAGAAACACATGCCTAAGAGAAAAACACGCTACACAAATTCAGAAAACACTTTCATCAAAATGACAACACATGCAAACCACATTTTACAAATGTGCTGTAAATTCACGCCCTGCAAGAAAAGAAAACAACTGCAACTTTGGAAACACGCTGCAAATAGCCACAACACAACGGAAGTGTTTCCTGAGGACAGTTTTGTTCGAGCGTACTTTTTAGTGGAGCCGATGGCGATAATTTGAATAGTGAAGTTACAGTGGAAACCGGTTATAATGACCAACTGCTTATATCAGGGGTGTCAAACTGCAGTCCTGGGGGGCCGGAGCCCTGTGTAGCTTAGTTCTTTCCCTGTTCCACCACAAATGATTCAGCTCAAGAGCTGTGTGGTACAGTAATTAGCACAAGGAGTTGAATCAGGTGTGGTAAATGACGATGAACCAAAAACTGTGCAGGGCTCTGGCCCCCAGCACTGGAGTTTGACACCCCTGGCTTATATGGATCAAAAAGCTTGGGACAGAATCATTCCTATACAGAAAACTATTTAAATAATTCACTTATACTAGTCAAGAAGTCCGCTTACAGTTGTCTATTTAAACATGGAAACATATGGAAAAAAATTTAACTACGATTTTTTTAACTCTGTTTTGATAGCTATACTTTGCTTTGCTGTAGCCTATCTGCTTCTGGCTAGCTACCTGAGGCTAATGCAGCGTGCACAGAAAACATGACGGGGAAAAAGGAAGTCATTTTCTCTCAGTGACTCACCGCTGAAAACGAGCAACCGAGATGCAACAGCGAAACTACAATAAGCTATAATTTATGTACAGTACTGAATTATAGCGCATTTGAATTATACGCAGTTCAGTAATTTAATTTATACATATTGTAATTTGAAAAGCGTTTGGTTGTACTGTAAGTAAAATAAGTAGTAAATTAAGTAAATAGTGACGCTGTCCATTTTATTACCTTATATGTAAGAAACATACACGTCAGTTAGATGGTGACCTGCCTGAGACATAAAAAAGAAGAAATAATGATCATCCGCTTATAGTGATCAAGAAGCTGAGTGGTAACTTGTAGCTTGATGTGAGTGGTAACTTTTAGCTTGATGTAGCCTATAGTTTCCCAGAGAGCTATCCAGGTTAATCACAAAAACAGCTGCCACTGATTGTTTACTGTAACTTAAAACCAAGTAGTTTGCCAGATTAATAGCGAAGTTTTAAAGTTTACATTAAAAACATTATTACAAGCATGTGACTACCCGGAAAAACTCTCCTCAGGAAACGCATTTTTCTAGTAGAAGTCCGTTTCTTTATTTTGAATTCCATCTGGCTTTCTCGGCCACCGTAATATTCCAAATATTATGAATATTATAAAACATTATAAATAATAAAACATAAATAACAGAAGATTTTTAAGGACTGTACATTGTCAACAGTGAATTGCTAGAGCTTCATACTACGATGGAACCTACTTCCAAATTATTTCTCAATGCATGTTCAGTTATCAGCATGGTCTCTCAGTGGGCATCATTGTAGCCTCACACCTCGTTTCTCACACACATCGTTTCTGGTTTGATTCCTATCCGGGATTTATGTGTGTGGAGTTTGCATGTTTATCCCTGAGTCCATATGGGTCTCTTCTGGGTATGCCGGTTTCCTCCCACGCTCCAGAGACATGCGGCTTAGGTGAATTGTCCAAAGCGTGTGACTGTGCATGTGACCGTATGGTCTGTGGTGTACTGGTGTCCCCCTGGAGTGTCTGTTGTTATGTGCCCTGTGTGCCAGATTTACCATGACCTTTTATTGTATAAACAGTTAAGGGAAATGGATGGCTGGGTGAAAGAGTCAGGTTTCGGTGACGTTAGTGAGTCCTTGAACATACAACTGATTGAACATACAAGACTGCACGCATTGCCATTCCTCAGAACAAATATTTGCGCTATTGTCAAATGCATTGTATAAGTTTGCATTGAAATGCGGCCATGCAGAATAGCATAATAGGGATTTGTGCTTCAGTGTTTACTATTTACCATTCACCCTGTAATGCTTTTCTGACAAATAACAGTTTCTCGGATTCAATAAGTAATATTTATTTTGGGTTATTTGGACAAATCTTGTAGTTGTGTGACAAGGATGCTTTTCTTCTAATGAAGTACGCATTTTTGTCATATCTACAGGCCACTTGGAAATTCTAATTACTTGATTCTAACATCCTATGAGTAGGTTTTGCTCGGTTCTTGTCATAGCAACCTTTCGTCCTTCCGCAGCCTGGATTCAGGAATTTCATTTTCACAGTCTCTAAAAAAACGTAGGATGAGCAAAAATGGAAAAATATCGACTGGCAAGCCATCCATCAACCTAGGGTGTGCTAGTTAATAACGGCTTTGTCAGTGTCGTGCAAGCGTAAATGCAGAGAGGTCTACAGCTGTGTGGCATTCCAGCTTGAAGCAGCTGTAGGAAACATCTGGTCCTTTTTAAATTCCAAAACAAAACATTAAAAATAAATGTAATGCAAATAACCATGGCCAGACTATACTGAATCACAGCTTTTATATATGGCAGAGATATAGTTATAGAAATGTGCCGTGTTCCCATTTGCAAAGAGACTGCAATTAACAGAGCCATTTGAACATGATAGTGCTATAATACATAAACTTCTGCATTCAGCTGAGATCTAACTCAGAAATATGTGGACTAAGGTTATGTGCATTGTGCATGCCATGCTTCCAGCTCTATTTCCCGATTTAGAAAGTACATGTAGAAGCCTCTAAGGCTTCTTCTTGAGAATGTGACCCTGTGATTTATTGAATGCTTCTGTACCAAAAGCCTTCAGGATGAACAAAAAATGAAAAAAAAGGCTGAATTCATCATTTGAACCTGTGCTGTTTGTTCACTGAAAACCTCTTCTGTTTTGTTGTGGAGGAGGAGGAAAGAAAGTTTTAAGGCAGAACATATTCAGTAGATAAGTCATCGGATCTTTTTTTCCCTTCAAGGCCAAAGATATCTCTGGGCTTTGCAGAGCTCGCACATGGCATTTTGCGCCCTACCTCAACTTTGAGGGGCAAGCCTCCACAGGCGGTGACATTTCTCTCTCCAAACATCTCATGAAACAGACGTCTGACAGGCCTGGGATTCTCAGATAGTTGAAAAGAAGCCAGTCACCGGTATCATCATGTCCAAGACAGGAGAAATTTGCTCCTCGTAATTTACTTACTCAAACTCAAATTTTCATAACAATGTTTATATGGTAAGGTGGTGGTGATTTCAAACAACTATATGCCAATTTTGCAACCAATACTTAATTTGGTTCATGGATACTCACGAGTGTAACTCGGGTGCAGCAGATATCTCAGAGGTACTCTGGTATACAGCCTGCTTTGCTTTGCCAAAAATGGCTATTTTGTTAATATTTTGACCACCCACTTAATCTTTAGTTACATGATAGAAGGAATCAGAAATACATCCTCAAGAGAAAATTGTCTCACTATGTATTCTTTAACTGAATTTACTTATTAGAATACATTATATTATAGTAGTAGTAGTAGTAGTAGTAGTAGTGGTATTTTTTGATTCCAAAGGAAATTCCAAAAGGTACAGCGGCACACACAAAAAGCAATATTACTGTACATATACAAAGACACAAGACACAATACTGTACAACAGACACAATAGAAAAATAAATTGCAATGTGCAAAATAAAGTGTGCAACACTTAAATACAATACTGGGCTATGACTGAGTGGGGAGAGGGGATGGGGGGTACTTAATATTTTGTTATAATATTCTAAATATAATTCCGAATGTATTATTAAAAACATTTCTGTTTAAAAATCTTCAGCTTATTAGAGCAATAAGAAACCTGTACTAAAGCTTACTTATTTTTTACATTACAGTCCAATCTATTTGCCATTGATATTGTATGATTAGTATGTCACTCAGAAGAAATAAGATTTTCTTCAGTACTGGGTAACTGGTTACAAGATGAATGGATGGATGGAGAGATTGGATGGATTCATTTTTTACAGATTTTAATAAAACTGCAAGAATGTCAGACAATACTGAAGAGTCAATGGTAAAACATATTAAATATGTGCTTGGAAAAGCAATAAACTTGCTTTGTTTATAGACAAAAATAATGTTAAAAATGTCAAGTAATTGTCAGTAGAGCTACTTCTCCCCAGTTAGCTTAGATTAATATGCAGTTGATAGCATTTTTTGGTATAAAATTTTCCACTTCAGAAACTTTGTGGTGTTAAGAATATAACCATGCATAAACTGTAAAATTAAGGGGAGGACTTACAAGAGGGATGCAATATTTAAATATTGCTCACACGTATCAATCAAGTATACTGTTACAACCCACTAACTGTTCTGCCAAACAAGACAAACACAGGCAAATCCAGGCAACCAGGTTTATTGAGGGATGTGCAGGGGAAAGTCATAGGCTGTATCCAAGTCGTTATCCATAGCCGTCCTATGCAAACACGAGAAGCCGAGACGTGATCCGAAACCGTGGTCGAGAGGGAGAGTACTGAAGGTCAAAAAGCCAGGAGATCAGTCCGGAGACACAGACAAACAACACCGGGAGATCCACAAGGGGCTTCACAGGAGGGACGGGAGGGGCGGAAGGGCAGGCAGGAGGCGTGGGAGGCTCGGGAAGGGCAAGAATGACAGAGCGTAAGTACGGGAGAAACACAGAGTTAAAGTGCTCAGTAAGTGCATAGCAACAATACCTCGCACCGTGCTGCTGCCAGCGCCAATTAGCTCGTTAATTGGTGTTAGTTGGCTTCAGCTGCTGGTGCTGCTTCCACCAGGTGGGCGTGACTCTAACAGGTGAAGTGAATAACATTGATTATCTCATTACAATGGCACCTGTCAAAGGTGAGAGGACAGTCAGTTCTGATGTTTGCAAGCAGGAAAAAAGGGCAAGTGTAAGGATCTGAGTGACTTTGACAAGGGCCAGATTGTAATGGCTAGACAACATGTTACTGTACATCATGTGGACGACCGGGTGTGTGTGCGTCGTTTACCTGGGGAAGAGATGGCACCAGGATGCAGTATGGGAAGAAGGCAAGGCATCAGAAGCAGTGTGATGTTCTGGGCAATGTTCTGCTGGAAAACCTTGGGTCCTGGCATCCATGTGGATGTTACTTTGATACATACAAACCTACCTAAACCGCAGACCAAGTACACCGCTTCATGGCAATGTTATTTCCTGATGGCAGTGGCCTCTTTCAGCAGGATAATGCACCCTGCCACACTACAGGTATTGTTCAAGAATGGTTTGCGTGGCATGAAAAAGAGTTCAAGGTGTTGAGTTAGCCTCCAAATTCTCCAGATCTCAATCCAAACGCGCATCAGAGGAATGTGCTGAACAAACAAGTCTTATCCACGGAGGCCCCACTTCAAAACTTATAAGACTTAAGGGATCTGCTGCTAATATTTTAGTGCCAGATACCACAGGAGACCAACAGAGGTCTTGTAGAGTCCATGACTCGACAGGTCAGAGCTGTTTTGGTGGCATGAGGGGCACCTACACAATATTGGGCTGCTGATTTTAATATAATAGCTGATCGGTGTATATTCATTTTAAGGAAAATTCTGTATGTATGATATTGATGTCACAAATATAAAAATACACAAATCTAAGACACCAGTTAATTTACAAAATCCCACACAGTTACATGGTAATCATGTAGACAACTCCCCAAGCAAACCTGGGGCAGGAACGGGACACCACACAGCCCAGACCACATCCCCATCCTTTATAGATTTTTCAGACATTTCTATCTAAACGGCTGTGGGGTCAGATGATCAGGAGGATTGTGCGCATTCAGGTCACCTGTCCCTTCTTTGTGGGCAATGTAAATTGTTGCCTTTTGTCTTCTTTCATCCCATTTCAGCCCCTTGCTCTTCATCTCAAATGGTTCCGTTTGCTAGAGCATTTTTATACAATATTATAACAAAGAAACATGAAACGGCAAAATATATGGATTGATGGTAATGACACTTTATTGCTTCCCATGGGGAAATTCTGCTTTCGCCTACCCTATCTTGCTCTCCATGACACACATGTGTATGAAAGCAAGCTTGGCAGTGAAGGACAGCCACCTGCAGCAGCACCCATTGACCTGGGGGTTAAGGGTCTCGCTCAAGGGCCCACAGATGTGACAATTCCCTTCTGATCACAGACACAGGGGCTTAGCCCACTGAACCACATGCCCCTAACCTTTATTTTTTAATGATTCATTAATACAAGTTACAACACAGATTTTTTCTGACAGACCCATTAGCCCTAGATTTTACTTCAAATAAGAGAACCATGCAGGAGACAGGACTTCAGACAAAACATCCAGGATATAACACTTCAGCTAGATGATGTTCGTTTTAAATAAATAAAATGCATTTTAAGTAATTAATGAACAGCACTATACAGTCTACATAACAAAGTGAAAGGAAATAACACCAGGAATTAAATGTTTGGTAATAACCATTTCGTAAAAAAGTGAATGTATAATTAACTTATACTAATGTCTGATAATTGTCAAAAATATAACTGTCAGTCATATTCATTGAAGATATTTGTGGTTTACTTATGCTGGGTTGTGATCTTCTTGCTTATTGTATTTTGTGCTGTTTTATTGTATCTACATTTTACATTATGCTGTAGAAGAGGTTCCTAATCTCAGTGTCAGGAAAATTATATAATGTAATTCAAAATCTGGTAGCACTTTAATTCAAATACTTAATAGCAACTCTTTTACTACTGAAGTAGAAATCATGAACAAGTATAGTAGCTACGTGAGATAACAGATGAACAAACATGAGATTAGTATTTTACTTGTGATATTCGTTACTTGTTCCTTCAGTAGTTCACAAAGATTTACAGAATTAACAGATATAGTAACAAATATAGTAACTCCTTGAGATGCATCATGATTCATTAATGATGAATGAACATGAGATCAGTAACTAACTGTAACTGTAACTCTTAAATCTGTAACTCAGATTTAGTTTTTTGGTTAATACATAAGAGCATAATATTATATTATTTGTGCCCCTTCAAGGAAAGTGTTACCCAAAATTTCAATCGAAGCCACTTTTATTCAGTTTGAAATAGAGGTAGAGATGTGTTTTTCTTAGGAAGTGAATACATGCCTGTGCGTTCTGACTGTGAGTTTAGTCTGGATTCATTTGACTACCCATAATAACATGCTGTCCTGGTTGCTTTAGATACTCTAAATTTCCAGTGATGTCAAAAGGAGCCCTATTGTGTTTTTCCAGGTTTCCCCTTTTCTTTAGTGTGTTATATAACTTTATGGGCATGTACAGTAAATGGTCTGCAAAGTCTCAAGGCCCAAAGTGCAAGCCAAAGAGAGTAACTCTCACTACAGAAACCGCTCTTCTCTAATCTGCCTGAAATGTTTCGCTGAAATTCCAACCTTTACTTCCGCGACATGGTGAGGTCACGTCAAAACACAATCCTTATTGGCTGCCTACCTGCATGGATCTATCTGCATACTGCAAGACAAGGGCAGAGCATGTAGGACAAGCTGACCAATATGGCAAGCTGACCAATCAGATCACACTGGGCTCATGGGGGGTGGGGCTTACAGCTTTAACAGAGCGTTTCACATAGAGTTATACATGAAGTGAATAGAGATGTACAGTATGGGAAAAATTGTGTTTTTGAAACATTGAAGAATGTAAATCTAATCTAGTAGACTCCAAGAATAAGATTATGAACAGTGAAAATGCAACCAACAGTAAGTCAGTAAGGCAAATCAAGAATTAACACAGATTAAACTAAACACAGGGCAACGCTGAGGGAACTAAACACGGGGCGATGCTGGGGGAACTAAACACAGGGTGACGCTTGGGGAACTAAACCCAGGGCGACGCTGGGGGAACTAAACACAGGGCGACGCTGGGGGAGCTAAACACAGGGCGACGCTGGGGGAACTAAACCCAGGGCGACGCTGGGGGAACTAAACCCAGGGCGACGCTGAGGGAACTAAACACAGGGCGACGCTGAGGGAACTAAACCCGGGGCGACGCTGGGGGAACTAAACCCGGGGCGACGCTGGGGGAACTAAACCCGGGGCGACGCTGGGGGAACTAAACCCGGGGCGACGCTGGGGGAACTAAACCCGGGGCGACGCTGGGGGAACTAAACACGGGGCGACGCTGAGGGAACTAAACCCGGGGCGACGCTGGGGGAACTAAACACAGGGCGACGCTGAGGGAACTAAACACAGGGCGACGCTGGGGGAACTAAACACAGGGCGACGCTGAGGGAACTAAACACAGGGCGACGCTGAGGGAACTAAACCCGGGGCGACGCTGGGGGAACTAAACCCGGGGCGACGCTGGGGGAACTAAACCCGGGGCGACGCTGGGGGAACTAAACACAGGGCGACGCTGGGGGAACTAAACACAGGCAACAACAAGCAGGAACTATGGGACACAGAACTAACATCTACATCTACTGTACATAGCAGGCGGGAGACAAACGCACAAACAATGACCAATAGAATAAAAGGGCAAAGGCAGACACATATACATTGATGACAAAGTTTAAACAAGAGATAGGTGTATACCATTACCAATTAACCAAATACTGAAGACTAGGAGTAAAAAGAAAAGGTGAGGGTCAAACATTCAATAAACACTAAGAACTTTGGGGAAATAAGACTTAATTACAAACTAGAAATGAATAAGGATAACTCAGAACAGAGACAGAAAATCAGAAGTAGTACAGAAGCACATGAACACAAGAACAAGATTATTGTTGGTACCAGACGGGCAGGTATGAGTATTTCAGAAACTGCTGATCTACTGGGATTTTCATACACAACAATCTCTAGGGTTTACAGAGAATGGGCGGAAAAAGAAAAAACACCCAGTGAGCAGCAGTTCTCCAGGGGAAAATGCCTTGTTGTTGGCAGAGGGCAGAGAAGAATGGCCAGAGTGGTTCACGCTGATAGAAGGCCAACAGTAACTCAAATAACCACTCATTACAACCAAGGTACTGTATGCAGAAGAGCATCTCTGAAGGCACAACATGTTGAACACTGAAGCAGATGGGCTACAGCAGCAGAAGACCACACCAGGTGCCACTCCTGTCAGCTAAGAACAGGAAACTGAGGCTACAGTGGGCACAGGTTCAGCAAAATTACACAATGGAAGACTGGAAAAAATGTGGCCTGCTATCAGAGGAGTCTCGATTTCTGCTGCGACATTCGTATGGTAGGGTCAGAATTTGGCGTAAACAACATGAAAGCATAGATCCATAGATCCTTGTATCAACAAGTCACGCTAGTGGTGGTGTAATGATGTGGGGGATATATTCTTGGTACACCTTGGGCCCCTTAGTACCAATTCAGCATTGTTTAAATGCCACAGCCAACCTGAGCATTATTGCTGACCATGTCCATCCCTTTATGACCACAGCCACTTCCAGCAGGATAACACACCATGTCACAAAGCTCATATCATCTCGGACTGGTTTCTTGAACATGACAAGGGGTTCACTGCACTCAAAAGGCCTTCACAGTCATCAGATCTCAATCCAATAGAGCAGTTATGGGATGTGCTGGAACAGGAGTTTCACCACTGCAGGATCTGCGTGATGCTATCATGCCAACATGGATCAAAGTCTCTGAGGAATATTTCAAATACATTGATGAATCTTTGCGATGAAGAATTAAGTGAGTGTATGGGTGTACAGTACCAATGAAAAGTTGGGACACTATTTTTACATTTTAGAATATTTATAAAGACATCAAAACTATAAAATAACACATGGAATTATGCACTAACCAAAAACATTGCTCCAGGCGCTGGCTGACCCCACTGTCTCCTCTACGCCAGTTTCATGAGGTGGCCTCCTGGGATGCCTTTCCAGCTGTCCTGAAGGAGGTCCCACATACTGCATATTGCATACTGCATACTGTTTCCACTCATTGGTTGCTTCTCATATACTGTCTGGGCAAATCATCTGTCTTGGGCCAAAACCATCCGTACTGCGCTTTGGTCACGTGGTGATCAGGTCATGTATGTGAAGCAACACTATTATTCTCCTTTGTAGGTGGCTTGGTGTGTCCAAACGTTTCACTGGTACCCTGCGTGTGTGTGTGTGTGTGTGTGTGTGTATATATATATATATATATATATATATATATATATATTGCGTATAATGTTTATATTCTGAACTGACAACTCATTACTGGGCAATAGAAGGTTCGTTTTACTGTGTACAAAGTCTGTTGGTTTTCTGTGATAGTAGATACAATTCGTTATCTCAGGCAGTCCTGCAAATACGAATACATCAAAGTAACAAGTCGCATGTCTTAGAACAGGTTAAAGACAGGTGGAAATATATCAGTTTTCCAGTCCCAGTGCTGTACATGCGTTTGCAAGAAACGTGTGATGCTGCCATCTCAAAGCAAAAATCTAGTGTTTTCCCTGGAGTTTTGTGTGAGGCGTGTTTGCAAGCGAGGGTAAGGAAAATGGGGGAGGGGTGAACAGTAGGGTCACCGGAGGATAAACTGAACACGTAACAGCTAGGGAAATGTAGGTTACTGGTGGCCATGCTAGTTGTATTTTCTGCATGGATACTCGGCACAAGAGTTTTATTCCAATAATTTCAAAAAGCACTGTTATGTTACTGTTTTGATCTTGTAGGAGTAATATTTCATTGTTTATAAAACCACAATGATACATATGTCAAGTAGTGGATGTATATACGCTTAATTTATTGAAAATGTTTGTTTGTTTTATTTATTGACTGACCCTGAAAATAACTGCGTTGCTTGAATACGTTAACATGATTGACTAAAAAATGTCGCTTTTAAAGAACACTTACAAAATCCACGTTATCGTTTGCACATAACGCTATACCGGTTAAACTGTAATGATAGCATATAGCTCATTTTTCCATGTCAACTCTGAACTGACTTTACGTCGTATTTTATCTTGTGAATTAAGCGAAGATGAAAAAAATAAAGACACATTGGAACTACTCTAACCTATGCATGTCCCCATTTCTCGTGGCTTCTTATTTAAAATTATCATTTGCAATTCAGTCTCATAATTTAAGATCAGGATATAACGTAGGAATGATTGTCCTACTTTCTGGGCAAACAGTCACAATACCGCAATGCTTCAGCAACCATTGTGATTGTTGTCATGGGTGTATAAACTGGAAAGAAAGCCGAAATTTATGAATGAGCGACATGCAAACCGATCGCTAAATAAATAAATAATAATAAAAAAAAAATAATAATATATATATATATATATATATAAGACTTGTTTTAAAATTTTAGGCAGAGGTGTAAATTGTATGTATTTATGCTATTGAAATAAGACTAATTTCCCAATTAATGCAAAATTTGAAAAATACGGGTAGATAATATGAAAATTATCTTATTTCCCTGCACTTTCTTTTCGCCGTGGTGGGGTTGCTTTTTCTTTCGCGCAGGAACACATGTAGTTCAATGTGACGGCGCCGCAGATCGGCGAAGCTGGCGGCCGCTTGCCTTCTGCAATTGGACGAAAGTAGGTCAGCTCGCGCTCACGTGCCTCCCCATTCCCAGCGCCTATGCGCTCTGTGTCTGTGTGGGGAGCGCGTGATGACACGCTAACCATTTGCCTACGAAAATTATTCCGCATGTTTTGCTTTGGGAACCGATATTTTGCAAAGGTGATATATAGGCAGGCGAAAACAGCAAGCAACATTTTTAAAAAGTCGCAAAATATGACTCCCAGTGAAAGAATAACGACATGCCAATAATTGGCAAACGCACACTGCGCCGTGCTTCGTTTGCATGTTAACTCCGTGTCATATTTACTTGCCAGTTATAGTCAGAAGCGCTGTTTCATGAGAATGATCTTTTTGTTGTGCCGTGTAAGTAATTTTAATGGATGCACTTGAGCACGTTTTCTAACTGAATACACGGCTGTCTGAATCCAGCACGTCTTTTTACCCCACGTATTTGATCACTACTAATGAACCATTTAGCTTTCAGCAGCTGGAAGGCGGCTTTATGATATATTATTAGTGGGATTTCGGTTAGAATTCAGATGTCAAATCATTAAAATGCCATGGTGTGTAGAAACGAGACAGCGGGTATCTAGCAGTGATGTAAACTGTGAGAAGTAGGTCTTCTATTGCACACTTTCTAGAGCGCCTATACTAAGCGCACTCGTTTGGTCATAAAATACTAATAAAGAAATTAGTATTACACTAATACATATTTGTATGCACAGGAACAATGACCACGGAAACTTGCATGTAGGCGGCGTCTTGAAACAAAATATTGTGAGCGAGCTGTAGGCGGCGTCTTGCCGGCCCCCTTGACGTCAGAGCTGTCAGTATCCACACATGGAGCTGCGGATCATTTCAGCATCGCTGGCCGCTTATCTGCGCTCAGTATCGCGGTGTGACCGAAGGTATAGCGTCCGTCTCCGCGTTGAAACCAGTCGGTCCGCTTTTTTATACATCTTTCGTTCTCGGGGATAATCGCTTCCAGTTACAAAGCAAGTTCATTGCCATCCTTCGATATTTTTCCCCCTCCCCGTTGATTTTTTTTTTAATTTTTCCCCCCGGAATACAAGGTTGTGCTTCTGTTGAAACGAATGGAGAAAATGTCTAGACCTCTCCCAATAAACCAAACTTTCCTACCTCCAACTCATGGCGTGCTGAAATCTCTTCTGGAAAATCCCATGAAACTGCCTCTTCACCACGAAGAAGGTAAAATATATGAATTTAGTTTTGTTTGCTAATGAAAATCACGGTGTTGATTAAATCAGGCAGCTCTGTTGTAGTCCTAGCGTAAACGATTAAAAAAAATCCTTTTTCTTTCATCCAGAGTGCACCTGACAGTTCCGTTTCAGTTGCTCTACTATGAAGGTTACCTTATCTGGGAAGTTTTCGTATACTGTGCTATAGTGAAAATGCCCTTTCCATATTGCAATCGATTGGATCAACCAGTTGCAGAGCAGCAAATCTGGCTAGCTTGCTAACTATGGTTTGTATAGCAGATCCTTATATAGGACGCCTCTGCTCACTGTCTGCAAGATATCAAAGCTCAACTCAAAATCAAAGCGGTAGAATTTCCCCCTCTAAATGTCCATACGACACCTTAATTTTGGTTTAGATGTGGCAGTTCTGTATTATACTGTGTGAGAAAAATATTTACGCGACTGGTATCGAGCGAGGCTGGGTGTCCATGTCTGGTCTTAACCATTTAGTTCCATATTCTCTTTCCGTACCCTGGGAAATAAAAGCAAAAGATATGTACATGTGCTAATCAATTTCAAATGTGCGCGGACCTCTGATCAATTGCAGCGATTAGTGCAAAAGCTTCTGAAATGATTTTGCACAAGTCTGAGAACAGTTTGAAATGGTTATGTCTGCTGAAATGTACCTTAATTGTCTGCAGAAATGTACTTTAATTATGGTAACTTTGAAAATCTGAAATGTTAAGCGTGTCAGTAGTCACAAAAAGAAACACTTAATATTATTGTCATTTCATTTGGACTAGATTTCCCATATTCGCACCCCGTGCTTGAGTGGAAGCTAAATGAGATCCCTGCACGGGCTTACTGTTGTACCTAAGCATATTTTTTTTTTACTATAAGAAGTAATATATGGTGCCTTTGTGTTTCCGAAGTGGGCACGTCCGTTTTACTGCAGAAAAAAACGAGCAGGGTCTGCATTTGCTGTGGGAAACGGGTTAGATTTTATGAATACAAAGAACCCAGCACTCATTCCTGCAAATATATGTTGCATGACAATGGCAATATCTGTAAGGGCGCTCTAATCTTTTGCAGGTTTTGCAAAAGAGAAGGAGAAGGAAAAGAAGTTGGATGAGGATGGGAATGCTCCTCAGTCGGCCTTCTTGGGGCCTACTCTGTGGGACAAGACACTTCCTTATGATGGAGACAGCTTTCAGTTGGAATATATGGACCTTGAGGAGTTTCTCTCTGAAAATGGCATCCCCTCCAGTCCATCGCAGCATGAGCAGAATCAGCACCAGCAGTCGGCCTTGCAGCAGCAGGCGCCTCCGCCACCGGTGCCGTCGGTGATGGACCTCAGCAGCCGGGCTACCTCCTGCATTCACACAGCCATGGTCCCCCAGACCTGCATCCACAGTCCCGGCCGATCAGGTATCCCTAACCTTCCTCTACCGTAAAAATGCTAAGTTTGCTTTGCCCCTCATTGGAGGGGATTTGCAGAGGCTGAGGCAGCGTGGTGGAGGTAAGCGTGGATCAAACTCAGCTTTTACAGCTGCTGTCCCTTAGTCATGTCTGCATGTTCAATTGAAGTTTATTACTAAATTAAGACGGACTCATAATGATCTGACCATGGGAGTAGAATTTCTTTAGGCCACCTAAGAGGAAAGTGCAGTTGATTTCAATTCAGAGTATTTTAAGATTTTTGTTATTAATTAAAGATATTCATTGTCATTCAACAATATCTGCTCCACCTGATTTCTGCTTGGTATATCCCCCCCCCCCCCCCCCCATTTACGTGATACTAATGCAGTAACAAAATTACAAATAAGGTGAATAAACAATCATTTATACCATTACCGTAATTGTAAATGTAATGTAAAAGTACATAGGAATAAGCAGACCCTTTTAAAAATGTGAAGACAGTTCCATGTTATGTGGAATTTTCCAATGGAATGTGCTATTAAAAGAAAGGCTGAATTGACTATTTGTGATATAGCAAAAATGTGTGTATGCAAGTGCGCCAATATACATACACTTATCATATTATATATTATATATGGTTGCTTCAATAAACCATTTAAGGATTGATGTTGATAGAACAGTGATACACACTGTGGTGCCCCTGACCTTTTTCTACTAGTTTTCCATCTAATTTTGCATCTCATTAATTAGACTTCAGTGGATTGTTATTGTATATTTGTGGCGTGTGTGCGCACGCGCACACACACACGCACACACACACACAAACACAATCATTGAATGGATTTTTCTTTTGTCTACAATCTGTTCTTCCATGGGCTATTGTGCCACCTCTTAATAAGACAATAAATTGCAGCATGTTGCGTACACTGAGTACAGAAAATGTGTTCTTAGTTCTTTAAGCTGTTCTCCTGGCAAATATGTACATACTACATAGGCCTAAATTTTAAATTGTATTTCCTTGTGGTTTTAATGTAGCCTGTTCAGGCCACAGTGTGGATTATACCATAGAACCACAATAACTGCTACATTGCATGAAAATCTATTGCATCTTCTCTGACCTTTTTCATTTGAGGTCACAACAGTACATTTCCACTAACAAGATTGATTTATTTAATCCATCAGGCTGTTGTGGTGATACAAAACTACTTTGAAATAAAATAAATATCTACTTGGTGACTAATTGCACAGTCACACCTCTGCTGTTTTGCATGCGTGTGGCGCACTCCTGTCTGAATGCGTTGCTGTATTGTTATTTGTTGCATTGCTGCCAGTGATACCTTAAAACTCATAGTTGCGCTGTGGCAGCGCTGGCGCCACCTAAGTGGATATTAAGGGAGTTCCGCCTCCTTGTTTTGTCTTTTAGCAGCTTAGCGTGCGAGTTGGGCGTATGTCACCTAAAAATTGCACAAAAACTGGCTGTGTGGACTACCACAGTGTCTGATCCGTGAGCCAGCTTGCACAACGGGGAAACATTTTTCCTGAGGAAAATACTTATTGTGGTGGACAGTGGATGCTAGTATAGAGCCTGACCGGTGGTTTCAATGTACTTTAACACGAGTGTTCCTAATGGGTTCCCCGTGGCTTTGCCTACCCCCTTAATCTGTTTGACATTGGCAATCCTTGTGTTTTGGTTGTTGTATGAGGGGAAAATGGGGAAAGAGGCTGCAGAATGTTGTTTTTTTATGCTTGTTAAATTTGTTTTTTTTCTGATTTTGGTTATTCACATGTGGGAATTCCATAAGATTGCTTCTGTTGGTCATATTTAACTGCTGATTAAAAGTTTAATTCCATTTATCAGAAAAATACAGTGTCAGAGTTGTTGCAGGATGTGGTGCATTGAGATCCTTTGAAAGTAATACTTGCTGAAGGGGCTAAAATATAAATAATGCAAATTTTAATATCTTGATATTTTACAGGAGTTTGGTCTGAGGCATATTGGTTGAAACTGAAGGTAAAACTTATTTGGCACAACTTGAGAGGGTTGTACTTATATTTAATGAATCTGAAAGGCAAACATTTTAAATGGGCTATAAAGAGGAACGTTGAAGTGTAAAATCCAGTTCTGCCAAATGCCCACGTTAGAATGGATCATCCTGTTTCCTGTTTCTCCCTCTTTTTTTTTAAAAATTCCCTTTCAGTGCCGTCCTCCCTTGCACATTGTTTCTCACGTGAGGCAGAAGGCTTGCAGGACCACGTGATAGACACATGGAGGCGCCGTGTGCAGCGCTCTCCACAAGCTGCGCCTATCACGGCATGAGATCCGCCGATCTAGGTACATAGTGTACTCTGGCGGCAGTCACATTCCCGGAGCCGTGCTCCTCTCACGTGAGCGCGGAGAAGCGAGCGAGCAGGGCGCGAGTAGCTGGCTGCAGCTCGCATGCGCTCTGGCGTGCGGCTTTACAGATAAGCAGTGCTGGACCTGTTCAGGCTGGTGGATGGATGTTGTTCTAGAAGTTTGCTGCCAAGTTTTGCTTCTTATTTTAACAGCTGCGGAACTAAGAAATGCTTAATGTGAGTTGCAATTGTGTCCCCTTTGTAAAACTCCAGCAGAGTACTAGTATTTTCATACCTTAGTAACAAATATAAACAATATATATGAAACGTAACCTGAAAACATTAAACAGTTCTATCTGGTAGAGTATTTCCTGTCTGTTTTGAAATTGTATCTTTAAACTTTCACTTCCTACCATTGCTTCCAAAATCTGAATGCTTGTGTTGCTTTTGTTCCTCTTTAACGAACCTAAGAAATGAAAAATTTTTTTTTTTACATGTACTGTAGCTGCACCCTGATGGCACCAAGAACCCATTGTGTGACATGTGTACAAGCACGCCGTGCCTAGCATGTTCTGATCCATCTGCCTCACTTTCGTCACATAAAAGTGGGCGTGTCTGCAACTGACCCTTTTCTGAGAGCCAGCCAAGTTAACACCAGCTGGAGAGGAGGGGAAATGCTTTTAGTGGATGGTCTTTAATATCAGCGCTCACACTGGCTGATATTTAAACCAACATCCACTGCAAAAATCAAATCAATTATATATAAACTGTATGAAGTATTTTTTGTCCCAGGGTAATTTGTAATAATTTTAAATAAGCGTAATAATTTAAACAATCATAATGAAAAATTAAACATGCAAAAGTGGGCTTCCCAAAACCTGACACTCAAGGGACTGAGTCTTGCCAGTTTTGGCTGCATAGATTGAATTATCGCATGACTGACAGTTGATGCAATATCTAAATGGTTGCTTCAACAAACCAGTTAAGGATTGATGGTGATAGAACAGTGACACACACTGTGGTGCCCCTGACCTCTTTCTACTAGTTTTCCATCTAACTTTCCATTTCATTAATTAGACTTCAGCGGATTGTTATGGTACATTTACAGTACTTGTGTTAAGTCTGTCAATACTTACAAAAACGTTTATAGGTTCTTTTATTGGCTGTTCTTCACTAATGAAATTTTCTTTAATTGTTTCGTTCCCGTGTAACACAAACAAATCAGAACAAATTATTACTTTAATATTAAAGTTAATTTAGGTCAAACAGTATTTTTGTTATTTAATTGTTTAAAGACAATGAATTAATAAATTAATTACATGGTCGTAATTCCCCATGCATTATTCATTTTTAAGGGGAAATAATCAATGGGGATATCAAGATATGTCCCGGGTTCTATCTGTAGCTAAATCAATCCTAATTAATTAGGCGCTCAGCTGGAATGACAGTTACCACCCTCGGAGCACCCCCCAGGACCAGGAAAACACCACTCCAGACTGATTAATAGAGGGCGTAGGAAAGAACAGCCAAGATTTTGCAACAACTGCATATGCACAAATGATGGAGGAATTTGCAGGCATCATGAATGGTCCTTCTTTTTTAAAAAGAAAGAGAACAAGCAGTATTTCATTGTGTTTTTGGGTATATGATACCAGTATAGGACAGTATATGATAACCCAGTCGAGGTCTATGGCTTGTTGTTTTTGTCAGTTTCAGGTGGATTAATTTTTTTTTCCCCATTTGAAACATTATCTAGTACATGTGACTGAAAACATGTTTTAGATTGTTGTTCCTTTGCATGCACTTATTCAAGGGGGTGGTTTCATTTATCAGGTTGAATCTATTCGTAGCCTGTTTTTACCTCTTGCTTGTTTGTGGTGCCGTTCACCATAACACCGCTCGCATTTTGTGAGGGCTGAAATAGTTGTTTTTGTTAATGTGTATTGAACCTCAATTATAATTAGTTTCTAGCGAGATGCACTCGGCGAGCACGGAAGGTGAGCCACTTAGTAATTCAGAGGCTGCGCTTTGCAAGTGAAATCAGCAGCGACGCTGCTGCTAATGAGGGGACAGGAAGGAGGGTTACTGCAGTGTGGAGGCTGGTGGCCTGCATTTATCGGTAGAAACTAGGGGGTTTGGCAGCATTTGTTCTCCTGAGAGGAAGGATGGGCATCCTGCAAAGGGGTTCAGGCACGGTTCAGCCTCCCATTCGCACCAGGAATCCTTTGCGGTTTCTGCCTCCAGCTCACCTCCAAAGGAATTAATAAGTCACTGGCTGAGGCCTTGCGACCAGTTTGTCGCATGCTGATTGGTGAATGGCTTTTTATCAGCCTGCTCACAGGTGATTCCATGCCCCCTAGGGAAGAGGGAGAACCATCCAGTGAGGGGTGTGGTACAGTAGGAGGTTCCCCTGCTTCTCCGGCGTGGCGGCTTCCCCTGGCTTCCACGTCTAGGCAGTTCCTCACTGCTCTGCGGTCACTGCAGAGTGAGTGGGAGTTGGGGGTGGGTGGGTGCAGACGCCGTTTATGGCAGACTGCCAGCTCTCATGACTGCGACGGACATGAGCACGGAAGCTGCCTTACAGCACTGAAGCAGACTGGGGGTTGGGGGGGGGGGTGCATTCCTTTCAGCTACTCAACTGAAGTGTGCGCCCTTAGAAGTTCCTGCGCTCCTAATGTCAAATGCTAGCAAAAGGCATTTCTGTCCTGAAGGAGTGAGTTAAGCTTATTTTCCTTCATCATTACGTTTTATTCACTTAGGCAGTGCTTAAACCGACCACATGGAAGAAATAAAAACACCCGACTATGTTTAATATGAGGTAAATTGTAGCCATGGCCACATTGTGCAAATGGATATGCGAGAAACAATGGTTTCAAGTTCTGAAATTTTAGGGTTCAGTCATATATATTTACATGAAACAAGTCATATTTTAAACCAGTAAGAAACTTATAGGATGTACATATTTTTGTGTATCTATGTATATAGTTCATTTAGAAATGAAAAAAGTGAATTATTTGTGCAAGAAAAAAGGAAAAATAAAAACAGAAAACACTAACAAACATGGTCTCTGATCAACAAGTTCTGCATCTATACTTAGCACAAGTAATCAGATGCGGAATTTGAAATGTCCTTTTAACCCACTCTCATTTATGCTTGATGTTTTTGTCCTTATGACCTTTTTGAAAATCGCAGTCTATCAGTAACTTGGTGCCAAAGCCTTAATGATTTTTCTGTGTTATAAGCTTGTATAACGTATAGCATTTTTTTTTACTAGAGCTGTCACAATTACACAAGTATATTTGAATACTTTGAATAAATAATACTGAATACTTTTTTTTTTTAAGTATCGATTAAAATTTGCCTTCTCTATTAGTTGGTAATATGGTGGAAGGAAGACAGCAGCAAGCAAAAGCCTCAGTTGCATGACAGAACTGAACGTTAAAAGTAAATGAAAATGCAATCGTCATAGAACTTGAATATCAGCATGAACGCAATGCAGGAACATTTTAAATAAAGACATTTATGGACTCACCAATAATGTGAGGTTATACATAGATAATCACTGCTAAAATGAAGGCAAACAACGTCGTTTAAGCACGTCTTCTTACACAGGCCTAATAATCATATATGAATTTATAACCATATCTTGTGAGCATATTGTGTATATTGAATGATGTCTGAAAAAGTTCACATTGCGATATTTGAAATTTTTGCTTTAAATATTTTCATATTTCTAAAACAAAAAAGAGCTTAAAATATACCCAAAAGAAACTGTAGCCAAATAGAACTTATCAACCTGTAGAGTCTCTCAAATAATTTGGTGGCGTTGCAGTGACATATGGCCGATAAATCAGTTCCTTTTGCTCAATATTGGCTCTATGGAACTCAAAATATTTCCATACAACGGAAAACAATTTTTTGATGACCATTTCTTGCTCGCTTTTTTCCTCCCTCACTCATTTTGTTGAATTTCTCATGAACATGCCACACTATCAATGAACGAGTAAAATGGCATGTATGAAACTGACTGTGGTTGGCTTGCAGAGCCATGCAGAGTTCATGCAAAAGCAGCTGCAGGAAGCTTTATACAGATGCTCCTCTACTTATGAACCTTCAACTTACGAACATTCAGACATACGAACGAAGAGGACTGCAAGTCTAAATTGCGTTCATTAGGCTCACTAGTGACACGGAGATTCCACACAAGGTAGCGAGGACGGTGTGGAACACAGGAGGATCGGCACGAGCAGGGCATGACACATACTTTTGTGTGTAGATTTGAGTACCCTTAAAATGGTGTTGAATAATGACTTAAGAACATTTCAAAGTTACGAACAGCCGTTAGGAACGTATCTCGCTCGTAAGTGGAGGAGCGTCTGTACTGATTTTTTAATGGACTTTTTAATGTATTGGATAGTATTGAAAAGAAACTGTCATTAAAATTGCAGAGATTGCTGAGTTTTGTTTCCTATGACAAAGTAAAAATGTTTTAATATAAAACATCCCAGCTGACTACCGTGGTCCTTCTAATTACATATGCAAGACATGAAGTGTCGATATTAACATTGCACATTGTGCAGGTTTAGAGGAAGATGCATTTGGTAGCGCTGTCGCTGTACACCATCACTTTATGTGTGTAGAGTTTGCATGTTCTCCCTGTGTCTGCGTGGGTCTATGCCGGATCATGCCGGATCCTCTGACTTCCTCCCACAGTCCAAAAACGTGCAACGTAAGTGAATTGGGATGCCTAAATTGACTCTGTGTGTGTGTGTGTGTGTATATATATATAAATTGATTATTCGGAAAAGTAATCAGTAGGTTACTTGATTATTAATATGATCGATAGTGACAGCATTCATTTTTACATAATCATTTGAAGTTGACAAGAATAAAACTCCCTTTTTGTCTTGGGATATAATCAGTACAATTTTTTTCTGTATATATCTGATTGGAACATTTTGTGGAGCATGCGAATACACTAGCAAAGGTGAAGTAACTATCTTACGACATCTTCTCTAGATGCAGTGAAACAGATTGCAGGGGCATGCTGCAGGTCCTGAACTTCTAAATAATGTGCAGAATTGTTGCAGACTAGTCAGTCAAGTCTGGTAAGGAAAAAGAAGCAAGTATGCCACAATTTATAGGAGTTGTTTTTTTTCTGTCTGTTGCAGTAGAAAATATTTTACACAGTGTATATGTAATATATTGATAGTGGTAAATACAGGACATTCAGAGGTTAATTTACATAACAGGTGATAATAATACAGCACATACTATGGGTGTAAAGATGCATCGATGAATCATGATGAATCGCTTATTAAGGTGGCCATTCAGCTATAGTGATCTGTAACATCAGAATTGATTTTTGAGGGGAAAATCCTCCTTGAAGATATTCCTACTTCTGTATTGCGTGCTGTCGTGTTCATGTGCTGCAGGTAGATGCACAAAGTAGCCACACTGGCATGCACATTTCTGACACGTAGGTGATCTTTGCTCTATGGAGCTGATCTTTGTGTTTTGTAGCACAAAACGCTATGATGCTTTTTGGAAACACTCTTTTTGGTAGCACAAAATAGTCTTTCTTGTTTTTGCTACAGTAGCATGGTCAGGACACTGAGGTAACTTACTAGCTAGCTAAGTACACCTAAAAAGTCATTTTACCCTTACAATTGCATCATATATTTACTGTAACATATCAGCCTGGGTTTGCCAACTGTCACGCGTCTGGTGTGACACTCACGCTTTCTGACTCTCACGCTCACGCAAGATGTTCCAGCAAATCTGTATTATTCCATTATAAACCTAAAATTAGCTACATCAAAAGCATTGGGGTAGTTTGCAAAGCCTACAGGCTATTTACAAGGTAATAAAAGTGTTACATACATGTCAATGAGTGTGCAGACTTGTCTCGAATTAAAAATCTCACACCAGGCAGCTGACCAAAGTTGGTAACCCAGTTATCGGCATCAGTCTTGTGTGTCAGTCTTGGCCGATATTGCTGGTTGATATTTAAACTTTATTAATATTCAAATTTGGTGACACTAACGATAAAGACACGACTACTGCAATAATGGATATGATTGCTGTGGATGATAGGCCATTATCTATAGGGTAGGACAAGGGATCTCATCAGCACATTCACCTCTTGGTACAGTATATGCATCAAAGTACCAGCCCACAACATGTTAATTCACTATTAAATTTAGCCAGCAGATCAATCTTTTCTTTTCCACAGAATAACAAAACAATGTAACATTCTGTTAATCTAAACTGCAAGTTTCACCCTTGGCAACCGCCTGAACTGTATAGTTAAGTTATAGTTAGTCATTTTACAATTTACACTGGCTTGACCTCCCTATTTAATAATAATTAAAATTAATGTTCTGAAATTGTGCTTTTTTTTGCATTGCATTAATAATGTGTAATCATTTCCTATGGTAATCGGAGATTTTTTTTTTCCCCCGTTAAAAAAGGGTTTTAAATTAGTTTGTCAAATTAATCAAAGAATCGATTAAAGATCATCCCCTCTCTAGGCCTAATCGCAATCAAATAAAATCACTTTGGGGCCTGTGATCTCTAGCACATACATATACAGGTACACAGTCAAAATACAGTTCCTAATAATAGATATTAAATCAAATTGGTATGAATACTGAATGACAGTTTTATTCAGGCTTTTCAACATTTTAAGTCCAACATTTACATGAACATCGTTGTAAGGTTAGCATAAAAGCAAGGAGAGCTCAGTTCATTTTTTTTTTAAAAGCTTTTTGTAATTGTCAACATATTGTATTTCTTTCTAAATTGTTCTAATACACTATAGAAACCATTTGATTACAAGGTGAAAAGAGAGGTACCCATGCAATCAGAACAGCATGGGAATTCTGAAATTCCAATTAGTCCAAAGCAGAGAAAAGGAGAGCTGAGGTTACATATTTTGACCTTGTGCTAAATCATGTCTGACAGTAAAGCCATTGTCTCCTGCAGAGCTGGTCTGGAGCCCAGGGCTGTTTCAGAACCTCGGACTAGAGTGGCAATGTAAAGGAATAGCTTTGACAGGGACACCCAAAATGAGGAGCTGCAGGGAAGGATGACGCACAATATCTTCTGGCTTAAGGTTAAGAAACAGAGGGGGCTGGTGCTTTTTGAGACTGATAACCTGAAATCAGCTGAAATAAACACTGAAGTCATTGTTCCGTGATATGGACACACAGCAATGGTTTTCATGCATTGTGCTACGGATTGAGTTATCGGAATTTTCAAAATGGCAGCTCCCTTTACGGTGGTATTCCCTATGGTTGATTACACTGGAAGCTCAAAATCTGCTCACACTCAACTTTTTTCCCCAAGAGTCAGTCCTTTAAAGAGGACAGCTAAATAATTAAGTAAAGTGACAACACAGCCCTGTCACAGTCAGCATACTATGACCTCCAGTTAGCTAACCCCTTCGTTAGTTTGTCACTTGATTTGCCTGTCTGTGGTTTTAGCCATCTAGTCAATGTGTGCCACCTAGTGGATGTACCATGTTATATACAATTTCCAGACTGTTTTTGACAGACAGGCAGTAAACATTGTTATGATAATGCAGTAAACAATTCACCATTAAGGACTAAATATAAACTATATATAATAAAAAGTTTGCATTGAAATTTTATTTTTATAGTGAAGTATGTTCAGAGCATGGCTCGTATGTAGTCGCTTTACTGAGATTTTGACGTTTACATTTTCATCATTCAATCCCACAGCCCTGCCCTCCTCTCGCAACACTCCCAGTCCTATTGACCCGGAGACCATCCAGGTCCCGGTGGGATATGAGCCTGATCCAGCCGACTTAGCCCTGTCCAGTGTCCCTGGCCAGGAGATGTTTGACCCACGCAAACGCAAGTTCTCAGAGGAGGAGCTCAAACCCCAGCCGATGATTAAAAAAGCACGCAAGGTCTTCATCCCTGATGAAATGAAGGTATTTTGGAGCTGGTTATTAAGGGCGGCTTGCTAAGCAGTATCTGTGGATGCAGACTAGAGCAGAAAGACCTCACCTGCCTCTTTGCTAATGGTGCTCAGAGTTAATTGATTTTCTTAAAACTGCGACTTGTATAAGTATATTAAATTGTAATAAAATGATTATTCATGAACAGTTTAAGTAGAGTATTGCAGACAGATAGGACTGGCCCACTGCTTTTTGGCTGAAAAAATGGCTCTATGTGTGTTGCCTCTTATCTGATTCATGGTTCTGAATGTAACCTGAAGAGAAATGACTATTGGTACAAAAACGCAAAGAAAGGATGGTGATCAAGTCCCCGTCCCCACTGATCATTAAGGTAATTGCTTTCCTAGCTCCTTGTTGAGACTCGCACTGTTTTGTGTTCCTTCCCATTGGCCAGAACATCCACAGGACCCAGCTAAGAGGCTTAACCCCAGCTATTCATCTTTAGACAGGCCACGTGATCCCCGTTCCTCTCCTGCTGGGTCAGGATTAAGGGATTTGCCATTGCAATTTGTTCATATAAAGGCTGATCTGTGCTGAGGTTCACGCGGTGATCAATTGCTCACAATCAATTGTCAGGGGGCCTTGACAAAAATCAAGTAACTTCCAGGAGTGGTCAGTGTAGCATGGGTGGGTGGGCTGTCAGTAGGTGACTGGACCACGATGTCTGAAGTATAGCTTGCTTTCTGATAGACCAATCTCAGGTTTTGTATTTGGTGATAAGAGATATCACAGTATCTGTGATAACATTATCATAATATCACCTGCATTTTTGTAATTAAACCTACAAAATATAACTTGGTACTTCTTTTCATCTTTTTCTCTTTTTTTGTTTTGTACAATTTGAGCAGGACGACAAATACTGGGCAAGGCGTAGAAAGAACAACATGGCGGCCAAAAGGTCACGGGACGCCCGGCGGCTGAAGGAGAACCAGATCGCCATCCGGGCCAGCTTCCTGGAGAAGGAGAACTCCGCCCTGCGCCAGGAGGTGGCAGACTTGCGGAAGGAGCTTGGCCGCTGCAAAAACATTATTTCCAAATACGAAGCTCAGCACGGGCCCCTGTAAGAACCCCCCACTCCCACCCACGCCACACCTTGTTCCTCCACCAGTGACACCATGCCTCCACCCCCCCCCCCATTCCCTGCTCGCTCAAACGTTTTGAAGGACAATGTTTCCCATTCAGTAGCACCCCCCCCCCACCTGACTTAAGGTCACCGCTGATACCCATCAGTCATCAGCACTTTACCAGAAGTAGAAAAGATATCTTTATATATATAGATATATACATATAGGTATATTTTGTACCCTATACATGTAGGGTATATACACAAAATAATACCTGAGAGAGTGGAAAAAAATATATGTGAAACACTTATTTTTCCCTTTTTTGGCTGTGTCTACTGCCTGTTTTGGAACCAAGCTGCCCTCCTGTTTCCATTTCCCCCAAAATGTTTCTGAAAATGTTTCATTCTCATCTTCTTTCTAGCGATTCTGTAGATTTTTCCAGGGCCGAGAACTGTTGTAGCATTTTAATTTTTCCGTTTTATTTTGTTAATTCCTTATGGTTTGAGATTGCTGATTCATAAGCGATTGTCCTGTCCACTTCCCTGTGCTCTTTATTTTCGGTTGTAATTAATTGGAACAGTTTAGCTGTTATTAACAAACTGTTTTGTCTGATCCATAAGCATTAATGTATATTGTCTCTGTGTATGTATGTAACATGGTTTTACAAATATTATAAATGCAAATGTTTCTTTTCTCGGTAACTACAGTATATTATTTTGAGATTGTTGCTGTCAATATAATTATATTTTAGTTGATGGTGATCATTTATCTATTGTCTGCATTGCTTTGCAAGTGCTATGTGATACAGTACCACTAGCTACATGACATCCCGATATTTGTTTGCTTTTTTTGTCACTTCAGACTAAAGGATGTGCTTTTAAACTGCCTCACAACTAGGTCATGAGGTTACTTTGAAGTGGAACATCTAGTGTTTTCTGGCATTTTCAAAACCTGACGCAATAATGCTATTTACAAAGAAATGCTGTCTGGTTGTGAGTTTTAGATGTGAATACAACAACTCCCATTTTCCTCTCCGTCGCAACTTTATTTTCCTTATGGAAAGCCGTGAAAATTTTTTTTTTTTCTCTCCCTTTCTTTTCAGGATCATGCTTAAAGGTTAACATGGTGTTTCTAACCTGGTTTGACAATCTTTGCATTGTATTTCAGTTGAGTCATAATACAGGAAGCTTTCTCCAGCAGTCCTTTATACTTGTGTGTTTTACAACCTGATCTGGTGCAGTGTTTCTACTGTGTTTCAATCTTATCTGCCTGATTTTTATGAACGTTTTGCATTAAATTTCAGTCTTATTATTGTTGTTAAAATAAACCATTTAGCATGATTTCTGTTTATATTCACAGATCTCCAGTGAAGCAAAATCATTTTGATAACCAGTTGAGATTTTTCCTGAGCATGATTAACTTTTTTTGTCAAAATTTGGACAATTTTGTAGCTATGTGTTTACCTTATTCTAGACTGGCTGTAAGATGAATGTAAAAGATGTATAAAAATAAGGTTGACGGTGTTGTCATATACTGTGGTTAACCCAATCAATTTATTATTAATGTTTACTACACACCAAAAGACACAAATATATATTGACTAAAAGTTTAAATGTTTATATGAAGTTGTTCTATAAGCTGTTTTGTACAGTATTTTGCTATACAAATACTAACTATGTATTTTACAAGGCACAATAAAACAATAAGACTATTCTTAATCTGTAATGTATACTCACAGATACATGCACAAAGAGGGGGCTGCTTGTTGTTAAGTAAAGTCATACATTACTGTTATTTGTGAATAGTGCCCCAGCAGTTTGCAGGGCCTCTGAGTGGGCATTATTGTGAATAATTTTCTTTTTTGTATAATATGGTTAAAGACACTATTTTAAAAAGGTTTTGTTGCCTCCCTGACCCATACTCCTGTTGACATTTTCTAGAAATATCATTCTGGAAATCCCAGTCTCAGTGATAGAAAGTCTTATATAAATCTGGGAGTGTAAATGTATAGAGAGACATCCTGCAGTTTTGGGGATGAGGGCCACAGATGTCTGTGAATGGGTGCTGCCTTATACTTTGTCCACTGAAAGGTGACAAAAATTTTCCAAGTTGTTCCTTTGTGCAACTGCTGGCTGTTATTGGTTTTGGACTTATTTGCGCTCTTTGATGCGGAAGCTGAAATTCTGCCCACAGCATTTTTCTTTTCCATTTTTTGAAATATTTTACATTATCGGTGGCACTCAAGCTTTTATGGTTCAGGTAAAGGCATAAAAGGGTTGTTCTGATAATGCTGTAAACGACATTGAATTCTACTTATAACTTGGGTTATGAATTAACTTGGCAAAGAATGTAAGAATGATTATTTCATAATACAAAAAGAAATCTATTTGGAGTTGGACGTAATGGCAATGGGGCTGTATTCAAGTTTGAAAGCTTCAGGATATAACAAGGATATTGTAAATACATTTATTGGCAAAACAGCTTAAATGTCTAAATGTTCCTTTGTGGGCTTAGAATTATTTGGCAGTTTTATTCACATTTTTGATGGAATTGAATTTATTGCTGTCACTCAGTTTCAGTTTTTTTTTTCTGCTTGTATGAGTCTAGCTGGAGTATATGATGAATAACTTTGCATCTGAGATTTGCATCCAAATGTGAATGCCTTCTTTAATGAGTTGTTCTCATCAGTTCTGCAACTAGCATTTAATGATCTTGTTTGGGTTAAGCTTTCAAGTTGTGTATTTCTTGCAACCTAATCAGCAGGAAACTATCCTCTGAAGGGGGATCCAAGTGTCACTCTATGAAGTGAAAAACAAACAAAAAAGCAAACATAGGAATAAGCCAGAATTAGTTATAATTGCCCCGCCCTATATTTATATCACTACCTCATATAAAGGAAATAATTACAATTCTGAGTCTATTCAAGTGCCTTGAATACATCATAACTGTTCCTCAGTCGCTGAACAGTGTCTGAACAAGAACCTAACAACCAATGCAAGCTTGAGTCTTCACAACACCACTTGGAAAGGCTCAGAACTGCACTGAAGGGCTGTCCAGTCCATCAATCTCCAATTGATTTGATTTGTTCATTATTATTATTATTATTGTTTTGCTGTACTTGGATGAATACCATTGTATTTCTGGCAACACCAACAGGTTGTTTTACTGAGGGTACATAAATATAGGTAAAGGACAATTTTATCTTGTAAGTCATAGAATGGATGCATATACTGTTCAGCCCGAGCCCTGTGTTTCTGTATGTAATTCTTAGTGTTTAATAAAGTCTTTAATATTTCTTCTCTCACATTGATCTCTACAACATTTACTTTGCTGACTCCTGTATGACACAGTAACAAACGGCTGGTTTGCCAGCTCATTCAATGCTTTTGCATGAATAATTTCATGGTTTAAGTATTATTTTACACACACACACACACATACATGCACAGATTAGGTACAGTATCTATATCTTTGTGGGGACTCTCCATTCATTTCTCAGGGCATAACCCTAATCCAGAAGTGGATAGCTAAGGGTCCAGGAAGTAAAAATCCTGGTCTGATTTTTTTTTTACTTTCCGGACCAGAACTATCCACCTCTGCCCTAATCCCAACTAGTTGGCAATTAGCGAGAGAACATTTTAAACCGAATTTGAGAAAACACTTCTTTACACAGCATGTAGTTAGAGTATGGAATAGTTTTCCTGCTAGTGTAGTGCAAGCTAAAACCCTGGATTCCTTTAAATCAGAGCTAGATAAGATTTTAACAACTCTGAGCTATTAATTAAGTTCTCCCCAAACGAGATTGATGGGCCGAATGGCCTCCTCTCGTTTGTAAATTTCTTATGTTCTAAGCAAACAAAATACAAAACTTTTGGCATTTTCAGTTTTTTGATAGCACTCACAAACTTTTATCAAATTAAGTTTTCCCTTGTGGTGACCAAACAATATGTCCCTACAAGGTCAAAAGGGAAGGTTTTTTTGTGAGGCCATTTGGCAATGCAATATGCCCATGCCACCCTATGAGATGGCCATTGAGAGATAATGTACAGTATAATTTATAGTCTAACACACAGCATCATAGTCTCACAGGTACACCACTATACTCTTACACAAAATACTACTATATCCTGTTGCATGCAGTCATACTCACTTTTATTTACTATCATACTCTCATACACACAGGACTCTTCTCTTGCACAGAGATCTATAGCGACTTACTGTATACACACATTATATGCTTGCATGATAGTCTGTAACAGAGGATAACAGTTTACGTATGTGAGTATGGAAGTACATGTAAATGAAGTTCATAGTGTATGCAAAACAAAGGTCTAACATGCATGAGAGTACAATATATTTGAAACCCAATAATAGCATTTGTAAGAGAAAATAGTACATGTCAATGCATATAATAATGTGCAAGGAACAAAATGACAATGTAAGACAATGGTAGGATCTGTGAATGACAATAGTTTGTGTGACAGAGTTTGACTGCCAGAGAAATGGTACTCAATTCTCGCTTCCTGATTGGTTATGTTTGATGAAGGCCACCTTCCCAATCATGATTTATATAAATGGTGGACCAGGAGCGACTCACTGAAGCCATTGGTACAGTGGCCGATAAGTGGCAATGTGATGCAAATTCTGAAAACACATGCAAAAAAAAGAACGCTGCAAATCCGCTCACAACACAATGGACGTTTCAACTATTCTCATTCACATATCCACATTCTCTCTTGCATTCACTATCTATCTAAACCTGGTTCCAACATCCCAGTGTCTATGGTATGCGCTTCATTCAGTCTCATTCACGTTAACCACAACTGAATTCACATTAAACACAATGTTTCTATTCAGAACATGAACACAGACCTTGGGGATATTTTGAAATACTTTGTTGCATGTCACTACAGGAACACTAAAGAACACAGAAGCATGACTGAAAAATAACGTAGTGAGGGTGGTTCTACATCGTTTGAATTTTTCAATGTTTCATCATGTCAGTAAAGGGAAATTCATTAGAATCACTGCTGGAACAAAAGCAAACATATATAAAAGGCCATCCAGACCAGCAGCATTCTGCCTTAGTTCATATTAAAGAAGCAGAGTTGTCAAGGGACCACTAGAGAGCGCTCTTTATTCTGTTTTCTCCGTAGTCAAATTCTGACGTTAACTGACTTGATGTAACAATAACAAAGCACAAATTTTAAAAAGCACTTACCGTAATAGTGTGAGCCATTATTTTCATCCATTTTCCATCGCCACTTATCCAATGTATTCTCACAGGGAGTCTATTCCAGAAATCAAAGGGCAAAGGACACCAGTCCATCTTATGGTGCACAGAGCAGGAGATTTCCACACTCTGCCTAGACCACATGGTTTGGGGCTGAGGGAGGCAGCTGATGTGAACACAGGGGGGACAGGGAAATTGTTCATACAGAATGCCAGGTAGGTATCAAAAAATCACCCCTAGAACTGGGGGGGTCGTAGTGCTACCCAGTGAGCCACTGCTTATTATGATTAAAGGCTCTCAATTTGGGTTATGATTTCTGGCAAAGTAATCAGAAATCAACAAATGCAGTTTATAAAATTTAAGGTATAGTTATGGTTACTTGGAACAAACTATACAAGGGTGACGATGTAAAAACCGCGTATGACTGTGTAACAGTTTACTATTTGTAAGACATATTTGTGTAAGACATGAAAAACGACATTAATCTGTATTTAATTTTTATTTTATTTAGGGCATGCAATAATATAAAATATGATGACATAGACCAGGGGTGTCAGAGGGGCATGGATGCCCTGACAGATTCAGGGGCCCAGTCCTCAAATACATTAAATTATACATTAAATTGGGTTGGGGGGGGGGCAAGGTGACATTTTGCTAGGGGGCCCAACATTTCTACTGTAGGTGTGCTTCTGACACAGGCATCAAAGTATTAACTTTCAAAATGTGTTCTTTGGTTTAGAAAGCTAGCTTTTTCCTTGTCAAAGAACGCAATAGTAAATGTGTGACAAACCTCTCCCTTGCCAAAACTTACATTTTATCCTAAGCGACAAACTTGTCTTGAGAAAGTGGGGCTTGCCAGTTCACTGAGCAATTTGGGGTTTGGGGCCTCACTCAATTACCTAACAACGAAATTGCTCTGCTGACCAAAATATTTGAACCTGTGACCTTCTGATCACGAAGCAAGTGTCCTGAGCAACACACTTCTCCCAAAAGACTTGAACTGTAACCACCCACACCCATCATGGAAAGTTCGTTGTTCATTAGAGAGAGATGTTAAAATTCTTTCTCAATAGCTTGGTTTGGGTGTGTCCTATCAACACATATCAGTAAATAACTTCTGGGGCTTTACCAAACCAACAGCACACATACAACGGAACTGATGTATATCTTCTGCTAATTCTCATTTGTTCCCCTTCAGACTGCTCTCAGACAGTAGAAGAAGAAATCCAGTTAAAGAAAATAATGATCCCATCATCAGGTTTTGAACCTCCTGTTCTGCATGCACACACACACAATCAAATATATGCAAAAAAATCACATGCGTGTGTGCACATCTGTATGTGTCTTATGCATGGTACAACCAATGTTGATTTAAAAAACAAACACAACTATAATTCTGTTTGTGAACAGTTTTTGTAAAGTGCTTGTAAAGAAATAACATTTTAAGCAGCAGTAGGCATAAATTTAGGAACATCTTGCCTAACCACAGACTGGATAAATAACTTCAACAAATGCTTCTGATATTATAAAAGATTATGTTATAATTCGATTGGTCCTAATCCCCAATTACGGAAAATCATGAGGGGAAGAGATAAAAATCCACCTATCTGACCAATTTACTGTTCCAAAAAAAAAGAAAAGGAAATTCAAAACGAAGAAAAGGGGGTGGTTTGGAATAAGTTATTTGTTAGAACAGTAAGCAGAGTGCAGTCATTCAATAACTGATGTATAATTTACAATCTTATCATTGCAAACAAAGGCCCACATTTCCAGATTTTAACTCTCATAATCAACAGAAAGGAACTGCTAAAAATAGGGAAATGTAATATTATATCATGGGATCTTCTTAACTATAATACATATCTGAAAAAATGGTAAGAAATGTACTTTCATTCATTTTTCATAATCAGAATTATTAGGGGTGGGAAAAATATGGATTTTATGATTAGTCGTAATCCTGGTTTTGACATTTTGATACTGATTTGCAAAATCCAAAAATATCACTCATATCAGTCCTCTTACTGTATAGGTGGCACTACTCTCTCTCTCACCTATAGGAAGGTTGCAATAGTATTTCTCAATTGTCTCACGCCGCCATCTTGGTGCATTGTCGGTCATGGTAGTGCAGTAACCAGAGCACGTGAAGGCAAACAAGTCAAGTAGAGCTTTATTCTCACATCAGTCATATTCAGTGCACTGCTTACGGTGACGCGAAATAACGCTAACGACAAGCAAAATAAAGTTGTTTGGGTGTTTTAAACGTTTTATTTCGGGAAGGTCCAATCACTAATGCTATTTTCAAATAGGGGGCGCAGACTAAAGGTCTGTGATGTTTTGAAATGTTGAAGTATGTTCTGTAGTCAGGGCTGTTGGAAATATCAGCAGCCCCCCCCCCCCCCCCCCATAGAAAATATGAGCGTGTTCCTTGAATTGAATCTTGAATTACTGAGGCCAATTCTGTGTGCATGCAGAGAGAGAGGATGAAACATACCCAATTAAGATTGTTCTCCTTTATCAGACAAGCTCATTTTATCATATGGATCAGTTATTTTCTTTAGTTATGTTAAGAGGTGAAACTGTCCTCTACACAATCTTAAATCTTTATTATTCTAAAATTATTTAAAAATCTTTCTTACATTGCATCCTTTCACGATGCGACACTGCATGTGTCCCTATAGCACGATCCCCTCTCCTCCAGTGACAAACTCCTTCCAACGCCGCTGACTGTAACCTCAAATAACTATTCTAGAGCTCTTCTATGGATTAAAAAAACTTATAGTATTATTAATTACATGCATAAACTGTTGGGTTTTATACAATGGAAAAACAGTGGATTTCTTTGGTGAATTGTAACATTTATATACATTTTTCTAATAAACAAATAAATAAACAGCCCTGTGCTTTTGCACCTCTGGTGCAGCTGTATGGAGATTTCTTTCCATGATACATAGAGGCGTGGTTTACGTGAACTGCTGTTTGCATGTGTGTTGTCATGGTCCGTTTTCATCCCATTATCTTTCCTGTTTCCTCCATTTTGGTCTCTAATTGTCCACACCTGCCCTTTGCCCTCATTAATCCCTGTATATTAATACCCTCCTGTGTGATGTTCTCGAGTCCAGTCATTGTTAGCGTTAGTTCCTGCTGTGGCTAGTGATACTTAGTTCCACTGTAGTTAGTTGATGTTTTTTCTGCCCTGTTGCCTTGAGCCTTGCCCCATGTTGGAATAATCCTAGTCTTACTGTACTGTTTCTCCAAGTCTCCTGTTTTAACACCTCATAGTCCTTTTATTTTTGTTTATTTAGCTTTCTGTTAAATGCCTCCTGTGAACCCAACGGCTGCATCTGGGTCATCCTTCCTCCATGTTATGACATATGCCTTGTGATGGACTGTAAAACTATTGGATAATAGGTTAGGAACAATACATGCAGTTAAGTGGACCTTCGCAATTATACATATAGAAGCTAATATGCAAATTGGAGCTGAAATTTAATATGTGGTACTGAATATTAGAAATATTGCCAAGAACAATACATTTGTTTTCGCTGCAAGGTCCCAAAGTTGTGGGAATTTTCCAAAGAAGAAGCCAGGTGTTTTGACCTGTCCCACCCATCCGACATGTAGGCTGAATTGCTGGAAACATAATACATAATATCACAGTTTTTTTTCTTTCCTTTTTACCGCATACTTATTAATATTGCGTCACAACTTTTTATGAGTATTTGAGCACAATGCATAATTGCAGTAAAGCAACTCTCAACAAACACATTACTGGTATGTACAAAAAAAAAAATCTCGTAAAATTCATATTTAACTGTCATCATGGAAGCCTTGTTAATGTAAATATCCTCAAGGTCTATGTGTTCAAGCACGTAAAACGTTTAGCTGCATAACAGAACACTCATCAATAATCTCACACTTGAGTTAACAGGAATGATTTCTAAAATGACAAGTGGAATTCCCAAGTATATCACACACTAATGCAAAAGCAAACTTTAGTACAAACGTTTGCTCTGAATAATACTGCATCACAGAATGTCTCCTTTCCTTCACAGAGAGCATAAAATTGGTTTGTTTTAGGTGATCGTATTTATTAAGGTGCATTTTGCAAATATACATGCACTTACATTATCCAAAATGGTCATGGGAACAGAGAGCAAACTGACAGAAAGAAAATACACAAACAAATATAAAATATATGTAACACTATATGAATAAAGTAAAAAGATGCTTAATTGACTCAGGAAATAGTTTAAAAACCTTAAATAGTATATTGGAGTAGCCATAAAGATTGATGTGCATCACATCTCTGAGGAATTTAAAATGAATAGCATTTTATATCATGTGGATGGCAATTCCATGTTTCTAAAAATGTTTAAACAAAACAGCAGGCTTTAAGGGCAGTGATGTGTGGGGCTGTACATATGCTGGGCTATGTTTGCTCTCCGGGTTTTGAATGGCCTCTTCTTACAGCGGTATGAAAATGCAGGGCTCGGATGCATAACCAGATGTGGCATGGCGAATGTGGAAGCAGATGCAGAGAGACAGTCGCTCAGCCCTAGGCGTGGCGGTTCTTTTTTGGTGTTCTGAAAAACATTGAAGAGAAGAAGAAGAAGAAAATAAAGCTTGTGCATGACTATAAATTACATTTATTTCCAAGCAGTCAGGATTTTATGGCAGAATCATGTTTGTGGGTTATTGTGCACACCGTATCTCTCCTGGTTTGCATTGCACCCCTCACCCACAACATATCGGTACTTCATAAAACTCTATAGATTGATCATTTGCAGTTGACAGATTTTCTTATCTGCTTTTTTATTTTATGTGGCATCTTCAAGCAACGCAAAGTCATCATGTTGGCATATAAAGTGTGATTTTGTCTGAACTTGCCCTTAACCATAAAGATTGCCTTGCCAACATTAATTTAGCCACCGTGTCGTTTGAATCATATGAGTTTTGATCAGTTTCCTTCCTGAACCTCATATGTTTGGTCAGCACTTGATTTTATTTCACTCCTTACTCTTCATTTACTCAAGTGGGTCCTTCATTTACTTGTACACCTATATGTAAACGTCTATGTAGTCAACAATTTTTGTCATTATTACTGTAGTAACACCAATATGCTGCTCTGCATGATATTGGCATTAGCATTTTAAAATTATTCGTGGTTCAGGTATTATTTCACATAAACTAATGTTGATCATGAGCTGTCATCTATGTGTATCACCATGGGGCTCTGAGATAGACATCATTCTAGCGCATCACTGTAACAAGGTGGAAGGGACTAATCGGCTAAGTTGTTCTGGCTGCTTTGTCATCTGATTTATGTTTGGCAAACAGTAAATGGCTCTTATGGATTATTAACAAGTGTATGGCATCCATCCATCTACCTTCCAGTTACTCACCTTGTAAGGGTCATGGGGATGTAGGAGTGTATCCCAGGCAGCATAGGGCACAAAGAAGGGCTACACCTTGGATGGAAGGCCAGTCCATCACCAGACAGACACAACTGAGCGTCATGGAAAGCACAGATGTGCTAGTTTCCTTAAGTTGTATGGGAGAACACCCAAAGAAAGATCAGGGCTGGGATTCAAATGCTGTAATCGTGAAGCAAACATGGTACAGATTGAGCTGCCTCGCTCCATGCAAAAGAAGGCACTGAAGAGCTAACCCAGAAATCAGCATGGTATGGCATCGCATTCTAAATATCGTTTTTTTTGTGTTTGGGAATTTTATTGCTAGAGATGCCAAAAAATGAGCTCTACATGGATTATCACAGAACTGCATATTTAATGTAGCAGATTATTTTTGTACAATTTGTTTTGCAGCTCTTCTTGTTTTTTTCTTCTGAGAACACCTCAACCAGACATACACTACCAGTTTCATTCATTTCTCAGTTTTTGGATTTGTGCCTGTTTAAAATATACATTTTTTGCACACTCCATGCAGCCTGGCTCTTCCATGTTTCTCATTAATGAAGGGCTTCTTCCTTGCTATATGTGTCTTTGGTCCTGCTTCTAGGAGGCTGTTATGAATTGTCCTAGCAGTGCACTTCACACCACTTAATGTTTCCCATTCTTTTTGAAGGTCATTTGAGGTCATCCTCCAATTTATGAGGCACTGCCGGGTAAATTGATGGTCATCTCTGGCATTAGGAAATCGCTTCTGCCCTCTTCCTGGCTGGTTTTTGGTTATTGCCTGTGTGTCCTGCTTCACCTTGTTCTTGTGTACTGCTGCCATTGAAACTTTGAGCCTGGAAGCAGCCTGACTCGCAGTGTAGCCTTCTGCCAGCAGAACCAGGATTAACCCAGGATTTAAAAGAATATAGAGTAATCTCTTATTTTTTCCAGAGCTGTATATAATGCAAAATGAAGAGACATAGATATATTTATTTATTTTATAGCGTTCTGTTTTCCCTTAGTCCCTAATAATAATGTCAATGCACATATTTTGATGATACACACAAATTTCCATAAGAGGGCGCCAAAGCACCATAAACCCTTTTGGAATAGACTACAGGAGAGAAACAGAAAGGTTTTTGGAACTGAGATTTAAATTTACTGACAGTTTTTAAGCTCAAGACTTTTTTCCCCCCAAAGTAAACCAAACCACTAGACGCTTAACAGAACTTCAGACAAATTCTGATCTCTGATCTCCAGTAAAATTTGAAATGCTGAATCATGACATCTATATATGTATAAATGGATAGCCTTTGTTTTAAATTCAGGCTAAATATATCAGTCTTTACTAGACACTGTTACTTACATTTTGTCACTAATTATATGTGTAAAAGGACTGTCGCAGCATTCCAATTAATCCAATTAAAAACTGAAAAAGCCTCAGCTAAATTTGCTGCTGAATATATTTACCTGTATAAATATAGCATTAAATGCAAACCAGTAAAACCAATACCAACCAGCTATTGTTTAAATACAAAGGCATTCCTATTGTCATTATTGCTTGTTGTTATGAATACTTTGTGCATGCATGCACCTTTTAGCAGGTGCACAACCATTGTTGTCTTCTTAACAGCTTGTCAGTCTGTAGCAGATTGGCGCAAGCTTTTTAGAAGATGTTGGAGGGCTAAACAGCCACCTAATAGGCTTAGCGCTTCGAGGAGGAGGGGAACATGCTGAACGTCACTAATGTCCTAGATAGGAGCAGAGTACAGCAATCCTTTAGTCAGGTGTGTCCCAACCTGGGAGCTGGGAGGGAGCAAATACATGAACTGTTTGGGGGCCCCCGAAGGTGCTGTCAACATGCTCCTTCAAAGCCAGTCTTTGTTCCGAAGTAGCCTTTCATTATACTTCATAAATTGGGTTTCTACCATTGGGATAATTCATAAAATAATGTGCAATCCAAAAAGTGACTTTTTGACTAAACTTAACAGAGACATTTAAGATGATAATTATTCTTGGTGAAGAACTTTAGTAACAGATTCTATATAACAATGCTATTTTTAAAAGGATGCGTACAAACTATACACTGCTGTCATAAAGCATGCAAGAATATTTTGACATTTGCTTCATCCTCTTGCTTTCAAAAAAATAGTCATCCTTTAAAGCCAAAGAGTCGGTATTTATCCCAGTAACTGTGTCTGTGGATTGCAAAATATTTCAATTGTTTTCTGAGAAATGGAGTCTTAACAGAGGGATGCATAAAGTTGTTTCTGTCTGAAGAGAATACCTAGACAGCTGTTAGGCTATTCACTCAAAATGCTCAGTGGAGAATTTTATGCAGACCTTATTTAGTAAAGTACTTTGCATTTAGTACAACAATCTTATGTCCACCACAAGTTTGCTGGAAGTTTTGAAGTGAAGTCAGAAAGCATCGGATTGCAGATGGATATACGGATCACCTTGTTAATCTTACAAATTGACTTAAACACATAGAAATTTCTAGCATTTTCTTTGTGTGCAAGAAAGTATGTTGTATTTGTTTAGTAATAGTTATTTCAAACAAGCCATTAAAAGACTTATAAGTTTTTCGCTTTGGACCATCATGCACTTATTCAATTCTTGCTTGTTCCTACTACCTGGACTTCCTCATGGTTCACAGCAGAACTGCGTACTGTACCATGAAACAAGCTGGTCACCACTCTGAGAGGCTCTGGGAGAAGACTGGTCTGTATATGACTATTTCAAGGTCTCTCTACTAACCATTCCACACCTCTGACAACTGATTCTACTCCTAAATCTCCAATTTCTTTATGTAATTTTAACCCCATTATGCTAACTTATATTGCTGAGCTAATAGCTAAATCATCATTCTACTAATCAAGGCTTGTACTGACAAACCTTCTGCTCTCATTTCTCAGTTTATCAACTGTAGTTTCCGCACTTGTATTGGTCCAAATGAACTTACAAATTGCTGCCGTAACCCCCGTTTTAAAAAAAACAGGTTTAGACCCGCTACAATCTCAAATCTTCCATTTATGGCTAAGATCTTAGAAAAAGTTGTTGCTGCTCAACTCAATGATTATTTTAACTTGCATATCCTGCTTGAACCTTTTCAATCTGAATTTAGAACCCTATATAGCACTGAAACTGCTTTGCGTAAGGTAACCAATGATTTACTTATGATGACCACTATTCTAGTTCTCCTTGACTTAAGTGCAGCATTTGATAGTTATCTATAATATCTTACTGTGCCAACTTTCAGGTATTGGTATCTCTGGTGCTGCTCTTGCTTGGTTCAAATCATACCTCAGTGATCGTCAATACTACGTCTTCATTAGGGAACATAAATCTGCCACTGCTTCACTCATACAAGGTATCCCTCAAGGGTTGGTTATAGGTCCAGTTCTCTTCAACATCTACAAGTCTATGTGAGTGTGGTCAGACCTTAAGACCTTAGAAACTGCTGACCATTGTCCTCTGCTTTATAAACCTAGCAGGTTTTAGGTATTTTTTGCATTTTTGCTGGATTTGTTTTCCCATTATTGATATAATTTTGCACATGGTTTGTTTGGGTTTTTATTTTTTGTATGGGACTTATGGTTTGCTTGATTTATTTCAAGCCTTGATAAATAATCAATCCTTTGGAACCCTCACTCTGACTCTTTGGCCATATCCTGTTACAAGCGATAACTCTTGCATGATTCCATCACAATCTGCAAGCTCCCAATAGGTGAAATCATCCATCTGTATGGACTCAGCTTCCACTGCTATGCCGATGACACACAACTGTTGATCGAACTGCATCACCATCACCAGGCTTACCAACTGAATACATTCATGAAATCAAACATTGGATGCTGGGTAACTTTTTACAACTTAACCCTGATAAAACAGAAATCCTATTGATTGGTACTAAATCTGTCCTTTTTGTACCTTCTTGGGCTAAAAATTGATGTTTACGGGTTCCTGGTAAAACTCTAGACATCAGTCCGTAATATACATGTCATCTTTGATCAGCTACTTACCTTTCAACCACACATCAGCTCAATAGTACAGACAGCATTTATCCATATCCATAACATGCATGTCTGCATTCTTTCCTCAGTGTTCAGGAGAGTTCAGGAGAACTGCCTGGATAAAGTTTACACCAATGTGCGCAGGGCCTACAAAGCAGCTGTGCACCCACACATCGGCTCATCTGACCACGCCACCGTGATGCTGATGCCCGCGTACACATCACTGCTAAAATGCACAAGACCTGCCAAGAAAACCGTCAGAGTCTGGCCGAGTGGAGCTGTCTCAGCGCTTCAGGACTGTTTCGAGTGCACAGGCTGGAACATGTTTAAAGAGGCAGCCACCCAAAATGGCTTCTTGGACCTGGACGAGTTCACTGAATCTGTGACTTGATACATCAGTAAGTGCATAGAGGATGTAACTGTCTGCAAAAACATCACCACGAGAGCCAACGAGAAGCCCTGGTTCACCGCAGCGGTACATACACGTCTGAGAGAGAGAGATGCTGCTTTCCGGTCTGGGGATAAAGCTGCTCTCAGAACAGCCAGAGCCAACCTCTCTCGCACCATCCGACAAGCAAAGTGTGCACATGCACAAAAGATCCACAGCCACTTCCATAACACAAAAGACTCTCGCAGGTTATGACAGGGCATTCAGGCTGTCCCCCAGTACAAGCCTGCACCAAGCAGCTGTGATGGAGACACCACACTTCCTGAGGAGCTGAATGAGTTCTGCGCACGGTTGGTGCACAACAACACACAAGCGACGAAAGCCATGCCCCCCACCACTGACCAGAACATCTCTCTGCCTGCAGCCGACGTGAGGAGAACTTTCATCGAGGTCAACCCACGAAAAGCTGCTGGAACAGACAACATCCCAGATCGTGTGCTAAGAGACTGCGCTGATCAGCTGGCAGATGTCTTCACGGACATTTTCAACTCATCGCTGAGCCAGATGATCGTCCCAGCGTGCTTCAAGTCCACCACCATCATCCCAGTGCCAAAGAAATCCTCAGTATCCTGCCTGAACGACTACCGTCCCATCGCCCTGACCCTCATCATCATGAAGTGCTTCGAGAGACTCGTCATGGCACAAGTGAAAAGCAACCTCCCCCGCTCACTGGACCCGCTGCAGTTTGCATATCGACAAAACAGGTCGACCGAGGATGCCATTTCCACTGCACTTCACCTCTCCCTTACCCACTTGGACAAGAAAGACAGTTTTGTCAGAATGCTGTTCATAGATTTCAGTTCAGCATTCAATACCATCATCCCCCAAAAACTGAGAAACTGAGCGAGTTGGGACTGAGCACCTCCCTCTGCAACTGGATACTGGATTTCTTGTCAGAGACCTCAGTCCGTCCGAATTGGCGACAACATCTCCAGCTCCATCAGACTGAGCACAGGAGCTCCTCAGGTCTGTGTTCTCAGCCCACTGCTGTTCACTCTCCTGGCACGCGACTGCACCGCCTTGCACAGCTCTAACCACATCATCAAGTTCGCCAACGACACGACCATAGAGAGCGTTCTGACCAGCTGCATCTCCGTGTGGTTTGGTAACTGCAAGGTGGCCAATTTCTTCAAGAATCAAGCATAAAATTATACTCATCTCCTTTAAAGCCCTGAATGATTTAGCTCATCATTGTCTGTCTGAGCTTCTGCTTCCTTACACTACAATCATCTGATTCTAACTTACTCAGTGCGCAGGTTATCAACTATGGGTGGCAGAGTGTTTAATGTAATAGCCCCAAAAATTTGGAATGCTCTTCCTCTCAGGCTGTCTGAGGAAAAATCTATAATTCATTTCAAGCTACTGTTAAAAACACAATTCTTCAGTGAATATTATTCGTGTTCTTGTATGCAACTAGTACCGTCTTGTTAAATGTGACTTTTGTCTCCTTGAGTGTATGAAAAGCTCTATATAAATAAAACGTTATTATTAAATTAGATATTTTGTTTTTTGTTAACTCCTTTTGCAGTATGAGTTATCATATTTTCAGTTTTATTTATATGCCTGTTCCCAATCTGCCAACCACACCCCCCTGACCTATTTTTATTAGTATACTCTCCTGTGATCAAAAAACTGTGAACCCTGTTGCATTATTAATAAACCTTAAAATTTAATAAGATTAATGAATGTATGTTAGCATCTCATATGAAACAACATGGAAGTTGCAGAAGGGTGTTTTCCCAATTGCCTGTTGAGATACCTAGGCTGACTGAAACCATAGACGGTTTGAGGGTAAGGGAAGATCCGGGGCTTAGCCCAGAACCCTGTTAATGACAGTGATGTCATTGACATCACTGTCAATACAGTCTAGTGCATGTTGTAGGCTTCATTAAATTGCCAAAGTACCACCACACCACTGACATCTTTTCACATGGTTAATCCGCAATATTTACTCTTTAAAAAGATGTTGTAGCTGATTGACGTTAAGGATGTGCTTTTTTCACCAACACCAAAGTTTCCGCTGGGAGTGCGCTTATCGTTGTATTGCCCAGCCCTAATAGTAATGTTACCCTGTGCCATAGCCCCACCATTCAAAAGGTTCAGGGCTATAGAGAAAACATCCTGGACTTCAGCCCATTAGCCCGCTCCTAAGCACGGACCTGATTTAAACCCTCACTTATTTGGGGGAGCAGTGTCAATGTGTGCAACTACACTGTCAGAAAAAAGAGTGCACCAATTTCTACCTTTGCTTGTCACGCTGTAGCTTAAAGGGTCTGCTAATTGTACCCTATAGCTGCAGGTAATTGTACCTTTTAAGATCCAGAAATGAACTATGAGGAACCTTATTGTACCATTGGGGGTACATTAATGTTGTTGATATTCCCCTGAGTCTGTTTCTGTACCTTAAACAAACCCTAACAACCTTGGGGGTCGAGAGCCAGTAACAAGCAAAGTTACAAATTTATACTTTTTTTTTCTGAAAGTGTAGCTGCTGATGTGGCTGATGATTGGCCTCAATATTGCCATTTGAAATGTGAGTTTATTGTCCTAATGCAACATTAAACGTGGCATTTTGTTTTGGTATCAGGTTTACAGAATCAACTGACTTTAGCCACACAGCTTTTTAGCTTACCAAGCTGTTTCATATAGCTGTGATGCTAAAACAGACTCACCCTGAATGTTGTTCACACCTGGAAGTGTGTCTACTTCTTCAGAAACCTATTGCATGAAGGGAGCTTTTGACTTGAGCAGTTCTGACCTTGAACATCGCTCAATTTTACTCAAGGATGAGGTTCTAGTAAACCTGAAACACACCTTACAATACATCAAGGATTCTTTAGTAGGTTGCTGTTGGTGACCATATTTTTGCAGGAACATGAAATTAGTACAAAAATTAGTACATTGAAGTCACACAGAACTGCTCATAATAAAATGACTTTAAGCTGCAGAATTATTTTTTTGACAAATAAAGAAAAGACTGATTTCACTGTGGTCATCAGACTGTTGGCCCTAGCAAGGTCCAGAAATCATGCATTGTAAGGGAAGATTAATGGCTCCTCACTAGAAACCATAATGAGTTGGAACAAGTCCCTAGTTAAAGACATTTTCATGAAGCTTGTGCGGTATTCACATATCCACTGGGGGGTTTGTTTCCAGATCACTGCTTCGAGTAGTTACTGCAACTGAGACCTAGAAACACAGACTGGGAGAATTCCATGAGCCAGTGCTCTAGCTTAAATGAAAGACTTGCTCAAGGCTGAAAAGCAAGCAGATCCAGGTGACATGGGTAAGGTAAGGGGGAACAGGGGCTTTATTCGTGTTCAGGGGAGGACAGGGGATTACGAAGCTGGTGGGAAGGAATGAAAACAAAAGAATGTCCTCGTCACCTGACTTTCCCTGAACCCCAGGACACTCATTCCACCCCAGCTTTAAATAATACCAAAATAATGCTCTGTAGGAAAGAACAGACAGGACACAACTTACCCTACAGTTTCACAAGTAATACCCATATCTCTTTTGATGACGGTAAGCAATATACAGCACCGGAATCTTTTAGAGATAACCATACCATTTACCCTTCATTTAAAATTTTTAAAGTAACTAAAAAGTAGTTACGTAGTGTAATAACATAGATGTTTCTTTGGAATCCACTGAGTGTTTTTAGCTCTTAGTAAAAATGCATTTTCGCAAAATCGCAAGAGTAGGGTGGCTTGTTATTGGTGAAAAATCTGGCAAGAAACATAGCTACATTTTTAGCATACCATCGCCTTTAATTTAAAAAAAAAAAAAAAAAAACAGACTGCATACAACAGCTGAAATATGGGACCGGGCTGGGAATTCAGAACAGGATTTAATGAGAGTCGCAGTGGCAATAACAACAGCTGATACAACAATATGGATGAGATCTGCACGGTGGCTTTGTGCTGCTGTGTTACATGGCAGGGACTCCTGGCCTATTTACTAAAGAGCTGAGTGGCAAATGCCTAGGAAAGCCCACCTAGTGCATGGTCACACTTTACCGGATGGATTGGGGGAGGAGGGGTGGGAATTGGGGGATGGTGCACTGGAGTCTCAGAAATAGTTTCCATGCAGCAGTATGAACAACTTGCAGGCAGGCGGTCAGCTGTGGAACTGTGGAATACTTCCAAAAGGCTACCACCAGCGTCACAAGACTTGGCAGGCCGGGTGGTGAATGCCACCAACCTGTTGCCATAGTCACACCGTACACAGAATTTCATCATAATGACAACAGAAATATTTGGCAATGATAAAGAAATGCAGAGGAATGTGGGCATTTTATCTACTCTGCTTACTTTATTGTTTTAGCCGATGAAGAGCAACGTGTTCAATAATTTTGATTTTTAGTTTATCAAAGTGGGTGCATTAATTTGATAAAAATCTAACATGTTGACACTGATGTGTAATCAATTACACATCACAAAATCTCCCTATGGAGGTGTAGCACACATCTCCATGAACAGATTTAAACAAAGTATTTATAATTATTTTAAATTGTTGTTCCTTGGGGCAACAGATAGCAGAGACATCTGGATCTGATAACTGACCATAACCATCACTACTGTAGCAGTCTATAGCACAATACGTTACCAGAATTGTACCAGGGAAATATGTACTGTAGCTGTTTCATTGGGAAAAAGCTCCCCTTTGGATAAAAGCATTAGCATAAGACATAGAAAAGAAAGTATTGCTATGTATTATTTAATTCAATAAAATGTAAAAGGACTTGACTATTGTACCTCAGTAGCAATTTCAAGCATGCACATGTGACATTGGAAGTGCATCTCTATCACCTACTTTGATAATCCGACCCCCACATTTCCTAGAAGTGGCAGAATAATAACATTTTATGAGCATGGTACTGCATTGTACTGTCCCTTATACAATGACTTTGGAAACTTCTGATTCCATTTGTATTGAGTTAGATGTTTGCAGTAAACCCTCATAGTAAAGTATTAAACTGACTATTTATTTTTTATATATTGCAACTACGTTTGACCATTCATACTCATCTCATGCATGTACAGTATTTGTTAAATAAACCCATAATTATTGATATAGTGCGTCTTGGATTGCCCCAGTATTGTCTTACATGTGTGACATGAAAAAAAAGGTTAAATGTCTGGTTGATATACAGTAAGAGCCAGCACAAGCTTATTGACATAACAAGGGCCAGCACATTGTTCCCAGTGCCTTTTGGTCTGAGGCCTTTTAATGAAGCCTTTCATAAAGTAATTCATATGAAATGAAAGAGAACAGTAAGCTTAATTTTGCTCTTTAAGTTACACAGCTTTGGTGTTATAAATAAGAGGCAAAAAGGAGAGTGATAATAGCCTATGCAGTAATCATGCCAGCATGTTTACAATAACAATACATCAAAGTCACTTCAGTCAATAACCTCTAGGTGTAAATATGATTGAATAAAGCAAAGTGAATGAGAATGCCGCTCAAGAATCTTAAAGTGAGCAAATGTCAGTGTATATCAAGCTTCCATTACTTATTCATTGTCCAGTTCTGCTGCACCCTAATGATAAATCAAAATGATTTGTAAACTTTTTTCATGAGCTGCAATCAGTCATCACTGTCAATAAGCATCCTGTGAATCATGCAGTGGGGTGCAGTTAGAGCATCACAGCTATAGCACCTGGTCTATTAGTTCTGTGGTTCCCATTGAAGAGACTGAGGGACTGGATGCACTCCAAGCTGCTAGGTCCTGAGAAGCAGCCTGAAGGCCATGCAGATCTGCAAATCTATGTCTGATAAAGTGTTAAATCAAACTTCAATTCAATGGGAGAATGTTAACTTTGGATATTTCACTAACATCTACAAATTTGTTCATATTTATATTCCATCAAACTGCTTGCACCATATCTGTCTTATATGATTTATGTGTTTTCAGCTGTTATATAAAAACATATTCCAAACTGCCTTGCCAGTGGCTAGGTTTGCAGCAATGGTATTGCTCAGCTGCACCTCTGAAATAAGGTGACACTGGTCAAACTTGCAACAACTGGCTCGCATTCCACAGCCTAACATGCAATATTATTTGATTCCACTTCTCCATTACTATTTAGCAACAAAAATGAGTTTACTTGGCCTGCAGCTACTGTCGTTAGAGGAGGAAGGAAATTGTGGGATAGGCCCACATTCGGGACAGAACTCTTGCATGAGTTTGTCTCATTCTTTTACTTGAATAATTTAATTTTAATTTTAAATTTTAATTGAATAATTTTGAATAATTTGGCACTACTGTACCACTACCTGCGTATTGGATTTCTTCCCCAATTGTTATTGGAATACACAAAGATATACAGAATGCCCTTTAGATCATAAATGTTTCTATGTAAATAAGGATGGACGATCGTTTTTAATTACAGTAAAATTCAATTTAAAGTTATATGCCTCAAATCAATATTGTTTTCCATAAGGAAAAGGTGGGCTATTACCTGGTTTTATTGAAAGGTACTCATCCAGGATTTCAGATGAAATCCCTTCTTTTTCAGTATGCCCCTAATAATTGACGATGCTTGGATCTATGAATGGATAGAAAAATAAAATATTTCAATTGTAGGAAACAACTAGAAAATCAATAATGGCTTATTGTGGTTATGATTACTAGGTACAAATCAACCATATTACCATCCACTTTTTACTACCTGTCTGTCAACTTAAGAACTGTGTTGTTGCATAATTTTTGTAATTTACAGCAGCTATATTTTACTTTATAGTAAAAATAAATATTTTTATTCAATATACATTTGATATTACTTTTTAACAAATGAAAATATTTATTGCCTTTATTATTTACAGTAAATGACATTTAGGCTAAATCTAAAATGAAGTACATTCCTCAAAAGCCCATGTGGTAATCTATTGTAATGGCTTAAAAGAAGATTAAATAAGAAGGAGATTAACTGTTTTCTTTTTTAGATTTTTCACATAGTTTCTTATAGGCATATTTGTATACAAATCGCCATTGCTTACCCATTCAGCCTGTTCTTATGCTGATCAAATGGCAAAATTGTCCAAATGTTGTCCAGGAGAATGATAATTTTGGTCAAAATTTGAGGGGAAAATGACATGACACACCCAACACTCCTGTCATGGAGTGACAGAAGCATACACTTTACACTGCTGTGCTCTTCTTCTCCCACCGATCGAAGCTGGGGCTTCCATAGGTGACTCTGCTGATTGGGTCCCACTGGACAGAGGCTGGGGAGCCCTGCCCTTCAGGCAGCCGGATGGGTGATGGCGTGGGGTTGCTGCTGGTGGGCTCTGGTGCGTACTCCTTAGTCGGATCCTTGCCCCTGCAGTCATACATCATGCACGATATCAGGAAGACCAAAAGCAAGATGACATAGCTTGTAATTAAGATGATGAGATTCAAAGTCACAGGGTCAATTTCAAGGTAAAATTCCACAAAACCCATTTTGAGGCTTCATATCTTGAGCTGTCCCAGACGGCGAAGAGAAGGCACTCTTCGTCTTCCGTGGATGAGGAATCAGTGAGCCACAAAGTAACAGAAGGGCTCTCATTGCAAATCAGATTGTGGTAAGAATACTTTAATCCTCACAACTGAACTACAACCTTGAGTTCCAGTGGCCAATGACTGAAGCAGCTGAGTTTAATAACTTAAGCTACTAATTTGTGTCATGAAGCAGAGCTGTTTCACGAATGATCGGCATGATAACATAAATATGACAAATAAATTAATGTTTTATTTGATGCAATAAAGCTAAACTTTGGTGAACCCATTTTTAAACCTTATATAAATTTTGCGTGAAAATGCTTTATCATGTAGCGTTGAGTCACCCAACTAAAATAATCTCAGTTCCAAGACATACTCTATGCAACACCAAGTCAAGAATGAATCTTTCTGATGAGCTGTTTATGTCACATTAACACCTGGTCCATGGGTGTTTCTTCCGGGGGGGGGGGTTACGCCCTTGACTTGGGCAGTCACAGGTCACTATATTTGGTCACGCTATTTTATATTTCCGTTCGTCAGTCAAATGTAGAACAAAATACTCTGGATATACAGGTGTATAAATACAATGAATAAAATCATTATTTCATCACCTTCAACAAGTCCACACTCCTTAAAGGTAATGAAATAATGTACTACTAAATATTCTTTTGATAGCATTTATCCAAACTAACATTTTTATCCAGAGGTTATTAGTATCCATCCGTCCATCCATTTCTATGCCTGCTTTTCCAGGGCAGGGGTCACTGGGGACCTTTATTATTATTTTAAATTAATATCCATCTATCAGTCCATTTTCTGTATCCGTTTGAACAGAGCAGGGTCGGAGGAGTCCGGTGCCGATCCTGAAGGATACAGGCACAAGGTGGGGAATAATCCGGAATAAGACAGTGCCAACCATTATTATTATTATTATTATTATTATTATTATTATTATTATTATTATTATTGTTATTATTATTATTGTTATTATTATTGTTATTATTATTATTATTGTTGTTGTTGTTGTTGTTTTCTATCTTTTTATATTACATAAACATACTCTACATATCTCTATTCAGTCTATCAGGTACAATAACAGACAATGGATGATTCCTTGGTAGTCATAGAAACAGCATCACTGTCCACTGCTGTCTGAAGACAAATCCCCGCTGGATATAGGGGGCTCATTTTATATTAAAAAATGTCCGTACATTCTCGTGGCAGGGGAAATGTTCTTACGAAAAGTAAAAGTCCGATAAAAGTTGTTTCAGGGTATGTTTTATTTACGTTGTTCCTTTATAAATCCCAAAATCTTAGTATAAATATGCGTACGAATGTTTCATTGCTGTTTCGTTCGTATGAAGGCCAGTACACCAGGAGACTGTTGCTTTTCATCAAGTGGAACATCATCATTGTTTGTAGCAAGTTAGATTTTCACTGGTGTTGAGGTTTGTCACCAGGAGAGATCTGGTATTTGGCAGCACTATTTCATATGTGATATAATCTCATTGTAACTTGGGGATGATCACCTGGCTAAATCAATCATTAGTAAAATAATACAGGAACCCTGGGTAATATTAGGAAAATTCTGATAGTTGGGTAGTTGAGCCTAACACATATAACATCCCAGGCCTATTACTGATGGATCTAAGAAAAATTCAAATATTCAGGGTAATTTATGTTATACAAAGGATCGTGGTATGAGAGGTGTTACTGCATATTCTTGCAGAATATGGAAAGCATGTCCCAGGGCCGATTGTCCTTCTTTTACTGAATCTGAGTTAGCAGTAGGGGGCAATCACTGCAAGAGAAAAGGCCCACTGAGAATGTCATAGCACTGCAGAGTGCCACCTGGTGGATGAAATGTATAAAAATACATCTGTAACATGCTGCACTTTCTGCTCAATACCCAGTCGCCCTATGAGAACAGACCAGTTATTAAACAGAAATGCAAACTGTCTGTTTGGATCCAATTACATATTAAGCTTGAATTGATATAAACATCAACTTAAAAAGCATCCAATACTGTCATAGTTTAGTAATCCTTAATCTTGCTGCATTTTATTTTTTTAAAGATAAACAGTAGGAGTGGCATACTCTAAACTTTAATTGAAATAGAACATATAATGTTAAAATAAATTACAAATTAAATAAAAATTCTTTTAAACTAGGTCAATTAAAGGTCAACTGAGTATACATATTAAAAATAAATTTTTTAATGATTAGTTTCTTGTCTTAGTAAAAAATTATATATTTGGAATGTTTGTATTTTAATATATTTATTTTTATCTGATTGGTACACAGTTTTGGAGCTTATACGTATTCTAACAAATGGAGATGCTGAGGAGAAAGCAATGGCAGCCACAGCAAAAGGCAAAATGCTTCTTTCTGTTGTGGAGAGAATGCTTTGGGGATGATGGCTGGGCCTGCAGATGCCAATCTGATTGTCAGTAATCATATTCTACAGGGTGCCTGCAGCTCTGATGGCTTGTTTCCTAATTTTTGATTACAAAAAAAGGCATTCATCAACATTTTCTGTAATCACTGGGCCTGCAGTGGAGTAATTGCTACCTCATTGTTAGCTCTGGCCTTAATATTTGCCCCCTTAATAAGTTCAAAATATTCCTGCCTCATAGGTCATACGGATGTGTCTCAGCCTCTCCACACATTGCCGTTTCAAATGTTACTTCCGACCTTTGGCTGGAACCAGATGTTTCACTCAGTGAAAAGAAAAGGCTGTGGTGAAATCTGTCACGAGGGCTTACAAAGTGCCGTGTGCTTGAATAAAATGAACTTCTATTGAATAACGGAGCCAAGTCTTCTAACGCTTTACACCAAAATGTTTATCAATGCAAATTCCTTTTTTATTTGTTTATTCTTTGTTCTGCTTTGAACTTTGATTATACAGTTAATACAGCTTAATAAATGTATAATACAGTCCATCCTGGTACATAATGAAAACAAACTCATTCTAAAAGCAGGTTCTAAAGGCATTTTAGACAACTGACCATGCAAATATGCAAAAGCATCTCAAATGTCCTGCTAACTCTACTAAGGTCCTTAATGTCCGTATCTGCCAGTCATAACATACAAGGTAATATATCCCTGAATCTATTGTACATTCATGTTCCTGGTTTGCCTAATGGCTTGCTTGTTTATACCATAAGAGTTTGGATATAAAATGGAGAAAATCAAAAAGATATAAAATGTGTAGTGGTTTAATGTTTGATATTTTGGTACTCTGCTCCGGTACTTTGTTTTCTTTCAAAAACATCAAGCCACAAAGGGCTTTCGAATGCAGCCCTGCTGTGTAGCTAAGTGTAGCTTAGCTTAATAGAATTATGCCGCTATTGCTTTTAGTGGTTTGGTTTAATACTCTGCATCTGTGCTCTCGACTGAACCAAAGGCCAACACTATGATACAGATGAAACAGATTGAAAGCTGACATGCGAGCGTTCTTCTGATTTAATTTATCAGTCAGAGAGATACATGAATATCGAGCTATTTTTCTTGTTTGTTTTTTTTTTATCTGACAAACTGTCTAGCAGTGTGGCTTCCACCCTGTTCTTGAATTCACTCCTTCCCTTACCACAGTCGTAATTATCCAAGGTCTTCTAATGTGGAACCTTTTCAAATCAGTGGCACAGAGAAAGAAAGGAACTCAATAACTCAATGAAAAGGAAAAGCCATTTCCTTCCAATGGAGCATTTCATTGTCAATATTCCATTGTTGTGTTCTCACTCAGCACCCATATAAGGTTATTAATGAATATATCAGATTTTTCTGTGGTGTGGCAGAAGGTGGGGTCTCGCTCGTTTATATCTCAGCAGCTGATCTTTCCCACCACAGACCTGGTGCCAGGAAGTGCCATAATCTATAGGCTGGAAGTAAGCTACAGACAAGCAGGACAAGAGAACTGAAGGATATGCGTAAAGCCTGCAAGACCTTTGTCTGGGCCTCCTGGGATCTGAGATCAGGATTGTGGGGTGAGTCTGTACCTTGTCCCCCTCCTTTTGAAAAACACTCAGTCTCTGGCTAAAGTCACTCCACGCCTGACTGAGGTGGACGGGGGAGGTTTCCCTGAGCTTGTTTATTTTCACAGTGATATCATTTGGCTATTTGAAAAAAAAGAAAGAAAGCAGAGCTAGCGCCGCCTTCACAAACATCCTCCCTCTCAGCGCACACTGTCACGCAAAAGACAGATGCAGTGAAACGCTCCGTGTTCTGTTTTCCATCTGTGTCATGCAGATAAAAAACAAAAAAAAATCATGCCGTCACACTGCACACCACCATTCGAACGGCGCCTTAAAGCCCAGCTGCTCGGGTCCTGTTGTTGCGCTCGGAATCATTTCGCATTACGAAAAATGCAACTATACTTCATTTACTAAATGATGTTTGTGCGCTCGATAAAACTGAAAGTCTCATGCTGTATGAAAGGAAGTGTCAGACAAGGCTGTCATTAGTGTTGTATATAGGAGTGGTGAAGAAGGCAATCTGCACTGTAAACATCCCTCTTCTGTGAAAGGGCAGCACAATTCCCACCAGACCATACTAAAGAAAAAGGAGGCCTGGCATTTCATAATCAGCATGTGGTATGATTTAAAGTCAATGCTGATAAAAATTGCATGATACCAAATGCTTGGTTTTTTAATTTTTTTTTTCTTTTTTATTACAAAACATTAAATGAAACCATCCTTCACTGGCTAGGAGCGGTTGTTTTATTGTTTCTGTTTTCTGGCCAAAGAAAATTCATTACAAAGAAAAAAGGGGGAAGAAAAGATCCAAGTAATATCCACGGATTGTGAAACCAAAAGGAGCACTTTCTGCTGTATTGCTAGTCATGAAATGTATTATTCAAAAGGTTCTTTTGTAAGAAAACGGTCGTCTTATGCTAAAAACTGAAGCCTCCATGGGCAGTATAAACAAAAGGGCCTAGAGAAACAAATCTGGCCTTAAGCTTCCCCTACAGGCCTTTCTGTTAACCTGTACAAATGCAGCTTGGAGATTTCATCCATACAGGTATGAGTATAATGCAGCAATAGTATGGAAGACATTTTCTGCAGCAAACCATTGATTTCTGTCATAAGAAGTAAACAAAATATACCAATATAGATGATCTTAAACATTTCTGCACAGTACACTGATTCCGTTTTAAATACTACTGTTATATATAGCATGAAATGGAAAAGTATTAAAGTCACACCAAAAAACGAGCTTTGAAATATATGGTGCTGGTGCATGAATATACACTGTATTGCCAAAAGTATTGGGACACCCCTCCAAATCCAACCACTTCCATAGCCACAGATGTATAAAATCAAGCACCTAGACATGCAGACTGCTTCAATAAACATTTGTGAAAGAAGGGGTCGCTCTCAGGAGCTCAGTGAATTCAAGTGTGGTACCGTGATAGGATGCCACCTGTGCAATAAGTTCAGTCGTGAAATTTCCTCGATACTAAATATTCCACGGTCAGCTGTTAATGGTATTATGACAAAATGGAAGCAATTGGGAACAACAGCAAGTCAGCCACAAAGTGGTAGGCTACGTAAAATCACAGACAACGCATGCTGAGGCGCACGGTATGCAGAAGTCCCCAAGTGTCTGCAAAGTCAATAGCTACTGGCCTCCAAACTTTGTGTGGCCTTCAAATTCATCCACATTAATCCAGTATGGGGTCAAGGGCCGATCTCAGCATAGGGCACAAGGTAAGGGTATACCCGGAACCGCATGGCAGGCCATCACAGGACGCATACATGCACACACACAACAGGCAAACTGGAGATACCACTACACCTAGCCACAGACCTTTTGGCTGTAGGTAGAGAGGAGAGCAGTCACAGGGAAACCATGAGAGACAGAGAAAACAAGCAAACAAAACAAATTTCAATAATTTTATAGCATGGCAAAATATTTATAAACTAACATAATTTGTGGCCTAAATAATTATGATGTAAAAAACACTTATTCAATCCCCCTGACGTAAACATATGTCTATATATAATATCTGTCGTCTCTGCCTCACCAAATGGAATGGGTTAATATATGATTAGAGGTTGAGAATCTGATAACCTGCAGGGGAAGTTTGTGCTGTCTGCATGCTCTTCTTCAGGTGGCAGGAACTAACTATTCCTGAAAGATATGGCAGAAAGTTGTATACTGTAGCTATTATTGTGATGTTATCATGGTGGAGTATAATTTAAAGTATGTTGAAACCTTGGATTGGAAGACTGAAGTCTGACCCTTCTGCATAAAATGAAGAACTTATTCTTTTCCATAAATCTGGGGCATAAGAACACTTAGTCTAGTCTGCAATGTATAAAGTCATATTTTATGTAGAATTGCATGCGTTCTACAATGTTTTTATTCAGTATCAATGTCTCTCTTGTCACCACACTGGATAAAAGAACTATCACTATCCTCTGGTTTTATCTCTTTCAGGATTTTGACTGCTTGCCATCTGCTTTTAAAATAATCTCTGGTATTTCCCGACGAAAACTTCAGTCTTTTCCGATTAAGCACTTGCACATCATAGATCAGAAATCCTTTTAACCCACAGTCCTTGACAGTTATTTAAATGGCAGTTTTTTAAATGATTGACATCACTAAGGTGAAGTGGATCATTTGTAGATCAAAACATTCATTGGTAATGCTGCCAGATTGTTAATATGATAGGTCTGGTCCTGATTAGTCCCTGAGATGTCAGAATTCTAATCAGTTATAAGTATATTAAACATCTATTACACATTACCATTTACTGTTCCCAAAGACAAAAACCAGGGTCTCTTTTTGTACAATATTCAAGCTGAAAGGATTACCATAAATGGGATGCTTTAAATCTAATTATTTTTTATATTTTTAACAATCTGAGGCTGTGGCAGGCTGTAGCTTTCAAAATTCCAAAATTTGCGCAAAAACTTTATTACAATGAATTTTGTAGCTCAGGGGCAGCGTGTGGCTCAGTGGGCTAAGCCGTGTGCCTATAATCACAAGGTTGCCGGTTCAAGCCCAGCCTCAGCATGTCTGCAGGTCCTTGAGCAAGACCCTCAACCCCCAGCTCCCCGGGCGCTGCTACAGGTGGCTGCCCTTTGCAGACAGCTTGCTCTACAAAGAGCAAATTGAGGGAGATGTAAAAAGAATTTCCCCATGGGGATTAATAAAAGTGTAAATTATTATTAATCTTGAAACAAGGGAATTCCAAATTAAATACACTTGCAGCAGACACTCAACAACACACATATCAGTAACATACAACTGTAAAATTCTGGAAAGTACAATTTCAAATCGGTAACCTAGATCACAGTCCCAGTGTAGACCTTTATTTTAGCATACAAAGCAGATATTCCTGAATTATATGGCCTTGTTTTATTTGTGTTTTGGGCTCACAGGAAACAGCCTGGTAAAGGACTTATTTCCCATGAAATGCTTACTATTGGCTAAAAGACCTCTTCTCACCGTTTCCCCCTTCATGTAATGATTACACTTTTAAATAATTAAAAAATGATCTAAAGAGTGTGTTTGTTAGCTAGCTATTCTTTTTAGTGAATTCAGTAATGTTATGCTACTGTTATGCATTAAAAAAGTGAAAATACAGCACTTTGATGATATTGATATTGAAATAACTAAATGAAAAAATTGTACTTACAAACTCAAAAACCTTAATTAAACAAGTAAACAATGAGAAGAATAAAAAAAACCCAATTCGCTTGATTAGAACTACCATATTCCTAAATGTCATATAGTTTCTGAAAATGTTTGTTATTCTATTTTTTGTGCTACAGAAATACAGGTATTTAGAACTTGAAAATTGAAAATTCAATTTGACATTTTGGCTTTTAATTAAAGCCGGAAATGTAAGCTCGGGGGTAATCACTCTCCCTTGAGTTTCTGGGAGATTTCCACAACTGTTGTCTGTGGCCGGAGCCTCAGGAGGCTACAACTGCGCACACAGACCCTCCATCAAAACCAGCTTTCAGAACTTCAATCCTGTGAGTTGCAATTATATTTAAACATGATAAATTTGTGTGTGAGACTTAACCTGTAGACATGAATGAACGTAATTCTTTCTTTTCATCTGAGCAGTGCATTGAAATTATATTATTTATAGGACATTATGGTATTTAGCTATTGCTAAGTGTATGATGTTCTGTATCTGTTGTATGCACTATAATACTGTTCATCATCTCCCTTTATAATGGCAGTAATCAGCGTCACCCTCTGACACCATGCAGTTTTGTTTATTTATTATGATTTTTTTTTAGAATTCACGTTGTACAATGAGACTCAATGTCGATCACATCTTCATTTATCAATTTACCCCTCAACCAAGTTCAAATTCTGCCAGAGTCATGTGTAGTACGATGCCAGCAGAGAAATAATATGAATTAAGGATTTCAATGAAAAACTATTTGGGTTACAGTTTCAACAATATTACACATGCCTACAGTATATATGCGTGGGTCACATCTGTATGCTTTACAAAAAAATAAACCACTAAAAAAATGAATTATTCTTTATCGAGAAAAATAGCATACAAAGGGTTTAGACAGCGTAAATCTGTAAAGTTTATGGATAAATTCAAGTCATTTTAGCTAAAAACTATCGTAGACCAAAAATACTTTAAAGAATGAATTTATGTTTGCTTTACTTAAAGGCCTATAACAGTTACTGAGTTGTCCGAAGGAAATATAATTTTGAACACAAGGTAATAAAATGATCCACTTTCCCTCAATCACTACTCATTACTTACTTTATTTGTTTTGTCCTGGAGTTCAGGTTGGAGAATTAGATGAAATGTCACAAGCCTTCAACGTTTCAGATGCATACATCTCTTGCATTGAATTCCACTTCACAGAGCTGCGGTTTTACCAACCCTTAACTAAACAAGAGAAAAAGTGAACAACATCTTCAAAAGTCAAACGAATACTGTTTTAAAATACAACATAAGCATATTGACTGGGAATCCACTTCTTACTAAAGGTTCATAATGAAACTGAACTATACACAGATAATTCTCGCATACAGGTATGAACGCAACCTTGCTCGAGGCCGCATCTGTTTCAGCTCTCGTCTTTACACGCTTCTACACAAGTATGTAGTAAAATTTATAGTCTGTGTTTAATAAATACATTAGCATGCAACGCACAAGCACATGCACACACATGCTTTAGTTTCCTACAGAGGAATTTACAAAGAAACATTTAGTTTTACATAACTAAATTTACACAACTATTCATTTTATTGAGTTGCAGAAAAAGAACACTGAGTATTTTACTCAACAATGACATAATTTTTATAGTATTACACTGGGAAGAAAAATGTGAAATATGGTGAAATAAAAAAGGAAATGCACAGCAGAAATTTCTTTTTAAAATAAATTGCTATCAAATTTATAAACCTAGCTAAGAAACATAAAAAGTGAAATAAAAGCAGAGAATAAAAATAAATTACACAGAGTATGCATCCACTGGGCACACACTGTGTACAATGAATAGTACAATTGCCCGTGTAAATCAATTCTCTTTATGACTGTATAATTATAATTATGAAATGTACAAATCAACTAAAAGTAACTGACAGAGCAGCAGATTTTTTAAACCTTAAGAAATTAGCAAGAATAGCATCATGCAATATGCATTTATACACATTTAAAGCTGAGTCCAGTTATTGTAGTTTATTGTAGCAGGTTGAGCAATATATTGATTAATGAAGAGAAAAGTCCCTGTTGTTTGTCATATGTTACCACAAAACATGCAATATTGTTAAAGTGGATTTCAAGAGAGTAAAGCTTGTCTTTTTGCAAAATAAGACTGAAAAGCAGAAACGTCATCTTAAATGACGTTCATAAGAAATAGATGAGATTTATTTTGAATGGATGAATTGATGATGACAAACCCATACAAACGTGCATAAAGGACATTACAGCTATAATATAGCGTATAGATGTCAAAAGGAGAGGCTGCATCCATTTAACTTGTGGCAAAGCACACATATATAAAAAAATCATTTTACAATACTGGCTGCACTGTGTATTTTGTATTTAACGAATGTGTATTTCCTTGTCCTGAAAGTACTTCACAACTTTAATTAACACAGTATGCAAAGCATTTACCGGAGGATACAAGGTATTCTGAAACACAAATAAATAAGATTCTTTCAGTTTCTTCAGGTCTGCTTAGCTGAAGGAACATCACATGACCGCATTTGGGAAAATCTACAATTTACTAGAACCTCCTCGCCTTGAGGTTCTGCGTACATCCTTCCTTTTAAAGTTTGTATAAGTACTGTGGAGATGCAGATTTTGGTGCACAGAATTTGTTGAATATTTATTCATTGACTTAAAAGGAGATGGTCATACATGTGGAGAACCATAATGAAATAAACAATCTGATCCACTTCTTCTCCACATTTGTGGCTTGTTTGAATTCAGCAATGTTTCCTCAGCTTTTGTTTGGGGTTTGACATGTTCCTTGATCGCCTTTCCTTTTTTTCCATTTCACTCATGGACACAGGCCTCAAAATATACAACTAAGGAATCATGGGTTAGGTAAACAAAACACACAGCTTCTCATTATAACACAGACCTCAGTAACACAAATGGAAAACACAGAGTTCAGTAACCAGGTGAATTTCCAGACTATTATGATTAAAATATATTGCTGCATCCTTAAAGGTTAAATGGGAAACTTGCCAATAAAAACATGGTAATAGGCCGAAAATATGCCAGATAATGAAATATTTATTTTTTGCCAACTACCAAAACCATTGATGACAATGCTTTGAACACTGGCTGGATAGAAAAAAATACACATTGCGTTACATTGTAAATACTTTCTTGACCTTATAGCAGTAATAAGTGTGATGAAAGTTCAGAAGCTATCAGGGAGGAAATTGGTGGCTTTATAGCAATTTCCTAGAGCAGAGTTCCTTAGCATTGTGGAATTTAGTTTTCCTGTTGGTGACAGAGAGTGACATTAAACAGGACTTCTGCATTCAGACTATCACAGGAAGAATTGGGCTTTTGTTTTCAAATATCTGCTTGGCTTGATGGTACATTTTTCAGAGATTCTTCAAATTTTTTACATTTGTTTTTGTTAAATGTCAATGAAATATACAAATATACAGTATGTCATTATCTTTATATTTCTTTTCACAAATTTTACTTTTTGAACATTAATTTCACTAATATAAAGCTGCAATTTTGCTGTGGCGTAATGGTGCAATGGTTAGTATTGTTGTCTCACACTTCTGGGACTAGCGTTTGAGTCTCTGTGCTCTGTTTTTTATTTATATTTATATATATATACAATCATCATTGGATTTTACTGAGCAGAAAACTTTGTTTTAATAAAACCAGCTAACATAGTTATCAATTAACATTAACCAGCTAGCATAGTTAGGTATCTGTCAGTAGGCTAATCCACCTGAAATGATGATGTCAAACTTTATAAAAATTAACTACAATGTAACACAGTACTTAGGTTAACCAGGTTAACTATAATATCAACAATAGTTTTACCTCTCATGTCCTAATAAGTATTTGAAAAATGTGGAGAGATCAGGGGCCGTAGTCGGTGTGACTACGTGTATCAACATTTGGTGAGAATCCGAATGAGACGGTTGAACAGCAGCCCTGCAGGGGTAAGGAGAATTGTAGGGTGAGGGGCCAGGGGATAGCTGAAGATCGGATTTGAACATCCAAATGGCCAAATGTGATGGTAATGTTAACCTATTTCATGGCTCCAATCTTCAAAAGGGAAAGTAACCTACAGCCAGCAGGACAGGTTCAGGACTATAGGAAAAATATCTGAGGCATCAGCCCAATAGCACAGTCACAGGCACAGCTCTACCTGTGTCCATAGCTTTTATGATAGGCTCCTTACCCCTGCAATGCTGAACACGGCAAGCGGGTAAAGAAGATGGATGGAACTTTAACTTTTTGAAGGTAAATAATAAAAGCACCTTTAACTTGTTTACTCGCAGCAGAGTGTGATCAGTAAAAAAGTGAATTTTACCCTGCTGGGCAAACAGAATACCCAGAAGAGATGTCGGCTAAGGTCCTTTGACTTCATTTTCAAAAGATCTGAAGGTCTGCAAGGACAAGGATAACTTGCGGCAAGACTGAAAAGAACAGTTCATTTTTTATTGCAGCTGCCTGCAAAGGCTAGAGGATTTTAACTATAGGAATACGATTATTTTAAATACACCCCCTATTTAGAGTAATAATTTAATAATAGCTGAGAGGGTATAATGGTGAAATTTGCATTATAGGATATTATTTCAATATATGAAACCACAAAATAAACAACCTATGTTATTAATTTCAGAATTTATCTGTTTTAATGTGTACCATCCTGAGCAAATGATAATGTAATGAATACACCTAATTAATTTGATTTTTCTGGCTCTTGAATTTATACAGATGCTGCAGCAGATGATTGACAATACACAGTGTTTCCCATTTGGACGTTGCAAGGTATCAAAGCTTAGTAAATGAAGACCAATCAGCAGTTATTCAGTTGATTTACATTGGCTCCCGTTTAGAAAAGCACACAACAGTACTAGACACTGATAAAATGAGACCTACAATTTTTACAGCTACCGATGACTTCAGGCAAAAAAAAAAACGGTACAAGACCAGAAATGTGAGATACTGTATATCCTAGCTGTGCTTTGGTAGTCATTTTAGGCTGTTGCTATTCCAGCTTTCTCAGTAGTTCTGATTGCATCCCATGGGGCATTATCTGAATAATTTAAAGTTATGCTACTGAAACCACTGCACTCATCCAAATTACAGCTCTCTTAGGTGTCGTAATTGGTGATAATTTTACCAAATGTACTCATGTTTATACTATAACGTTTTCAGATCAAATTTCAAATACAGTGCATTTATTATATTTCACAACAATAATATTACATGTTTCAATATATAATTGTTACTAAATCTTGTTTGAAAGTGATATTCTGAAACTTTAAAGTTGCTGAATGTCAAGACCAGGGCTCGCAAAACCACTATAGCTCGCCATCCCAGGACAATCAAGTTTTCCCGTTGGGGTACCAAAATGTGACAACACCCTACCCAACAGGCTATCAGAAATGATCCCCCAGAATAAAATTCCCTCCATTATTCCCCTTTTCTGCTATTTCAACGAGTGTACGCTTTTGCTGAGTTTCATTTACCTTGGAGGTCGGAAATCAGAGCTGGGAATTACGTCACACCCAAGCTAACTGTAATCCACTACAACAAGACGGAAAGCCATTCAGCAATACCAGGGCCCTGTTTAAAAATCAGGATTTCTTGGTTAGCTGAACAACTTGACGTATTTAAGGAATCCCAGTTTAAATGGCCTTTGTCTTCATTCACGTATATTTAGCCCAGACTACCTTAAATCCGAAACGTTGCCCGGCTAAGCAAGAAATCGTGGTTTGTGAAACAGGACCCAGTTCTAGCCAGGCTCATTGTTAGCTGTTGTTAGCAATACCAGTTGATAAAGCATTGTGTGATATTTTGCGCATACAGTTGACGTAGCCACATGTCCACAGATGGTTGTTGGATAGTACTGTGTGAACTACCAATTTAACGAAACACAAATAAAACATATGTGCTAAAATACAGTATAAATACTGCTTTCACTTCTGTTGATAAAGGGCGCAGCCATGTTGAATTCACTAGCCAAAAAAGATTTTCTGATATGAAGAACTGGCATCGTATCTAGTTAAAATTGAGAATTTCCTGTATCCATAATATGCATTTTAACTAGTTAAAGTCAAATTTCCAATATCAGAAATACACATTATAACTAGTCACAACTGAATTTCTGATATCAAGAATTTGCATTCTAACTAGTTTTGTGATATCCACTAGAAATTATTTAAAGCTAAAACAACTTGCAATAGACAAGCACTTTTACCCAACAGGCATTCACTTATTTTTGCAGCAGAGAGAAGCAGTGCCACGCCCCCTCATTTACCTCGTGTGGAATCCTCTTATCAGCTGTTTCTAGTTGTGTTTAATTGACTCAGTGTATTTAAATATGTCAGTGTATGTTTCCTGAGTCCAGACATTAGTGTAATTAACGTCATAGAAGTCATTCATGCCTGTAATTCCGTGTGTTTTCCCGGAATAAATCCTACGTTCCCCCGACTCCCTGGACTCCAGCTCCTGTTTCCCCGCTCCGGGCCTGTGATACTGTACATGACAGAATGACCAGACTCCGTAAGAAGACGCATCGCCTAACTGTGGAGGAGTACCTCAGTTTAGTGGATGAGGGCATATACTGCCTACAACAGACTGAGGTCCAGGAGGACCCCGCAGCTCGAGCCCTTGCCATTCGATCGAGGGATATCCTGGAAGAGGTCTCCCCATCCAAAGACTCGCACCATATGGAGGAGGTGTGAGACAACCTTCTACAGCTGAGAAGTGAAGTAGCAGAGACGATGATCAGGCAGGTATCCCTGAACTGTGGATTGCCTTGTTTCCTGTCGGAACTGCCTGAACCATCAAAACGGTGCATAAAAATAAAAATTGAATGCCCTATGAAAAAAGATTTCAAGTACATTTTTTAAGTAACCTTATGTATGTGCATGGATAATCCTGAATATTTACAACTTCATTTCATTTTTCCAAAATTGATGAATCTGCTACCACCACCACACATCTGCGGGTATACGTAAACTTTGGTGCATGAACATGCTTTTCACAGTTAACAATGTTACCACTTAAACCATATCACCTGCCCAAAGTACTACCAGGGATTTCGAAATTTTGCGAGCCTTGAAGATACATAAAATGAAAGACAGATGCTGTCAGAGGCCTTTGTTAAAGGAGATGATAAATATTATTATTATAACGCAGATAACATTCTCAAATTTTCAATTTGAGACAAGTCTGCGCGCACAGGCACATGCATTTGAATTAGGAGTGTAATGGTTCGTTACGCATATATACCGAATTAATGTAGCAATTGCGGAACCTTTGTGTGTTTCCCCCGAGTAACATTCAGAAAGGGACGAATGAAGCCACGCCGCTATGCTTGCGGGTGTACGTCCGAATATGAAGCTGAAAGCTGCTAATGAATTCGGTACAGATCAGGTACAGTTAATTTTCTAAATGTGCACCTTAATCAATATTTATTTTATTTTTATTTACTTGAGAGGATATTTATTTATATATACTTTTAAGTTAATTTTAGTGATTTATTAGTAGGTTGCAGCAGTACTGACAGAGACAATTTAAGACAGTCATACTTTATTCAGTAAATCACTGTTTAATAAAGAAAAAAACATACTGAACCGTGACTTCAAAACGAAGTTATATATCGAACCATGATTTTTGTGTGTACCGTTAGACCCCATGATTTGCATGTCTGTAACAGTTTTATTATCTGTAAATAATCTGTAGGGTTTGCAAACGACCCCTTTTCATGTAGCTAATTTTAGGGTTATAATGGAATAAGATAGGTTTGCCATAAAGTAGAGTTGGCAACCCTGCATCTACAGCGCACCATACACTTAACAATAGCTAAATACTGTGAAGTCCTTATAAAATAAAAACATCATTCCAACACAGTGCAGCACAGTCCCATTCATTCTTGATGTCCCCCCATCTATCTTTCATAACCACTTAACCAGTACAGGATCACAGTCACAAACATACAGGGAAGGTTTTTAGGTGGATGACATCAGGTGGAAAATGGTTGTCGAAAATGGATAGAAGCTGGTACAGCATTTCCGTTCCCAACCAGCTGCCACTGCAGTGGCTGCAGAGAATAATGGCTGTTCAGTAATAAGAAGCAGGTGAGACAGGTGGTGCACTTTGCTTTTGAACTCTTTGACTGCCCAGGGGCCTTTGGGTGAGTCAGGAAAGACTTTCCATCCAGTCTGCATGAGAATGAGGACAAAACCACTGGCCTTGGCCCAGCAGACCTCGGCCAGGCAGCAATTTAAAAGTTCTTACAGTGACTTGGCAGAGTATGAAAGCTACCCATGGAATCAGGCTGGTAAAAACAATAACGATAAAGAGCTCTTTCCCACAGCCAAAGATGCATAGGCGCTTAGAGCTGAGCTGATTAAAACCTCTGACAAAGTGAATGTTATAACACCAGTAATTGAGGTAATGATAATGCTATTATCATAGAAATTACCAGTAAGACTATTGGACTTGTTGCAGACCACTTAAGATCTTATGTATGATGTCATAACTTAAATTTTTATTTGGTTCTGTAAAAGAGACAATGTCTGCTAACTTGATTTTTACTTAGTGACACCCTCTGTAACAATAATAATAATAATAATAATAATAATAATTATTATTATTATTATTATTATTATTATTATGTCATGAGGTGTGAGGCAGCTCTAGTGGGTATTTTTTTAATTACAGTGTACAGTCACAAGGGTAAAAGACTTGAAGATTTGAATAATTCTTATCCCTTATTTAGTAGCCTGATTCTTGTTTTATATTTGACATCATTTATTTACTTCCCTTTATTTAATAAGTACATCCATAGAAGCAAATGCAGTTATTAATTATTCCATCCATCCCTTCATCTATTTTCTGCTGCTTATCCAGGGTCAGGTCGCAGGGGCAGCAGTCTAAGCAGGGATGACTAGACCTCCCTCTCACCAGCCACCTCCTCCGGCTCCTCCAGGGGATACCAAGGTGTTCCCCGGCCAGCCGAGAGATACAATCTCTGCAATGTGTCCTAGGTTTGCCCCGGGGTTTCCTTCCGGTTGGACATCTCCGATATACCTCCTCAGGGAGCTGTCCAGGAGGCATCTTAGATAGAAGCCTGAACCACCTTAAGTGGCTCCTTTCGATGTGGAGGAGCAGCGGTTCTACTTTGAGCCCCTTCCCAAATGTCTGAGCTCCTCACTCTGTCTAAGGCTGAGCCCAGACACCCTGCCGAAGAAGCTAATTTCTGCTGTTTGTATCTGCAGTCTCATTCTTTTAGTTGCTATCCAAAGCTCATGACCATAGGTGAGGGTTGGAACACAGATCAACCAGTAAATTGAGAGCTTTCCTATTCCGGCTCAGCTCTCTCTTCAACAGAATGGCACAGCATCCACTTTACTGCCGACGCTGCACCATTCCGTCTTTGGATCTCACGCTTCCTTCTGCCTCATTCATAAAGAAGACCCTGAGATACTTAAATTCCAACTCATCACCCACCAAGAGAGGACAATCCACTCTAGGGGGAGCTATTGGGGTCAGGTTCAATGGAGACTGGGTGGCAGTCAAAGGCAAGGGCCTTGATGGACCAATCGTTGGTTACCAAATCTGACTCTTTTAATTATTATATGCAGTTATTCTGAAATGTTCTTGAGTATAGCTCATGAAAAGTTCTCTCTTTAATGATAAAGAACTTAATTCACTCCAGGCAATTTGACAGAAAAAAGACTTAAAAAGCACCTTAAACATTAAATAAAGAGTGAAAAGTAGAGTTGTTTCTCTATGGGAATCCTATAAAACAATAATGTGATAGGAGCCATTACCAGGAAATTCAGTATCAGTTGATAATCTGCCTTCTAAATGATAGTATTGAAGGTGTGTGAGGGAGCTATTTCACTTTAATATCATATACTTCTACAATCATCATCCATCTTATTTGTAGTTGGATTATGATACAGGACAAATGACTCTTATGTGGCCAATGGCAACTATATCTGAAATGTGTGATATATAAGAAACTGGAGAGAGTAAAACAAATATTGTTCTGCACTGGTTTGATTAAGCACTGAGACTGCCACAAATAATAATTCCAGGCATTTTTCTAAAGTGAAAAGAACATCAGAAATGCTTTGCAGCAGACCTGAACACTGATATACAGGCCTATGCAATCCAACATGGATCAGAGAGAAGATACAGACACAGACTTTAAGAAACGGCGCATATTGCAAATGTTTCGCTGCTGCTGGATTAGTAAGATCAAAAAAAAGCAAATGAAATGATAGTCTTGAGATGACCATGAAAATAGTCAAACCACCTTCTTCACTGTGAAGGCTGCCCCCCACGGCTGTGAAGGCTGCCCCCCACGGTGCAGACACGATAGCGGAGAAGGAGTACGGGATCAGGTTTGCCAGCGATACATATATGAAATTACTCTTGTGTGTCATTACTGTCTCGCCAAGGTCACACAGATATGGCTTTGGCTGTCATCCAGATTCCAGGCTATCATCCCCACAGTCCGACCAGGGCGTGCATCATGGGAATCTGCCAGCAAGCGGGAGGGACATAGGGGCCCCCCTCAACAGCTCACTTGCTTAAAGTACTCCTCAGCCAGGGTATCCTGGGGGGGGGCTCTTGTATTCAGTTGGTGTTCTCAAAATACATGTGTGAAAATTCACACGTAAAATGTGCGTTTATCACACATTTCCCCCCATAACGATGTTCTGTATAATGTATGTATGTGTATAATATGGAAAATCTAAAACTTACTTTACATAACATCTATTAAAATGATGAAAATGAATGACAGCATCTCACATTGGAACAATGAGCAGTGGAATTAGGGAAGGAGAAAAAAAACACTTTTTTGGGCAAAATAATTCCCTTTTGTACAAAAGTCCCCTTACTGATGGCCTGTAAATGGTTGCTTTAGATCTCGGGCAGGCAAAAATAAAAGGCAGGGCTTCTTTCTTGGAGTACGCACCGATATTTACTCCATCCAAAGTTCCTGAAGAATTCAGCTTCATTTGTTTTGGATTTGATTTGTCAAGATCGAGTCCAGAGAGTGATGGACTTCTGGGGAAAGGAGAGATAAGCTTGTCTGCTGTTCTTTTTTGATTGTATAGTCATAGCATTGCTTCATTGTCATTTCAATGAAAATGGTGTTTACCCTTGCATCACTGAGGTGTTATTGCTCATGCCCCCCCCAAATACACACACATATATATATATATATGTGTGTGTGTAGTGTGTGTGTATATATATATATATACATATACAGTATATATAGTGTGCATATTTATATATATATATAAATATATTTATAGTGTGTGCATGTGTATATTTAAATATATTTACATTTTAAATAGAGACAAAATTTGATGCTGCAGCTGTAAAATGACTACAGTGATACATGCAATGACACATACAGGCCTTAAGAACAATATTTACAGATAATACCTTTTATGTAACACCATACATTGTATTTGAAACAGTTAAGAGTATATATGGCATATCTGGCTAATGGTTATTATGAATTGATTAACTTACCGAAGGGCAGTTTCAGTTCCTTGTTGTTTTCCTTGATGGGTGGATTTTTCGAGAAGGTAAAGTTCACCCTAAGGACTGTTTCAATGGTGTGAATGGCTATTGGTGAACGGCCAATAAAATGATGTCGCGGAGCGGCGAGTCGATATGGCGCAATAACATGCCTTCTAATGCTCAGGAATGGGAGGCCCAGGGCTGCTGACACCCGCCAGCATCCTGCTGCCTATTATTTCCTGCAGACGCTGACCTGGAGCAGGTCTACGGCATGGCAGGTGGATGGAGTTCACAAGGAAACAATGACATGGCTGCGTTTCCAAGGAAGAGAAAATATGTCCGCCGCCTGTCAGGAGCGCCTACAGATTTTACTGCCGTTAAAAAATAGACTGGTTTGTTAAAAATACACAGGGACCATAATCCTCAGCAGGAGAAGAGGAATGAGGGCGGACAGGTGGACATATACATTGAATAATATACACACAGAAGAATTTCATATATTGAATGCATTTGTGTGAAATGGAGGTTCTGCTAAAGATGTTCTGCTGTAAGTGATTCCTGGATGCTTTTCAATAACATTCAGGAGTGCTAAACTGAAGCTGAAGTTAAGTGATTTCCCTGCAACATTACCAGATGAATGCAGCTCTCAGGGATTAGTATCTTCTAAGCAGGCATCATTGTAGGGTTTTAAGTAAATAAAACAGCTGCTGGATGATACTGATTCACCAATGATGAACCATTGCCCAGTCAATCAACAAATAAATGTGAGACTTACACAGCAGTAATTTTCTACATAAGAAATAATTAGCCAATGAGAATTAATTATTTAATATACATTAGGTCTGTTTGATCCAAAGAATAGCAAAACTCTTCAATGCTAAATGTTTAACAAATAACCTATTCTGTTATACCATCAATGTCAAAGGACAAACACAAACCAGAAATGCTGTTACAAATGATAATTGTGGGGACTACTAGATTTAAAAAAAATATTTTGTAAGGAATCATTTGGATCCAAAGTCTTAGTAAGTAAAAGGAACAATAGCTACAGTATTTACCATCCTCAGTGTTTCCTTTAATAGTTCCAGGTCCTCTTTAGTTCTCCAGTTAGCAAACTTTTCTAGCCAATTGCACGTCTGTGGAGGTTTAAGACTCACTGTTGGTTCCCAAAGCAAATACTGCCAGGGTTTTCAGGAAGGGAGAGACAAAGTTTTGACAAAAGAATGTGCATCAACTCCCATCATACCTCTTTCAGTTATCAAAAGACAATATTGTTCCTCTGAACCATAAAGACAAGACAGGGAAAAGAGAAATAATTTAGGCAGTTGCATCAGGTCACATCAGACCTTTATTTTTTTACCTTTGTTAAGAGTTTAATATGCATAGCAATGTAATACCATAAGCATAAACAAGGCTGTGGTTTACCCACATGTTCTAGTTAGTGCTACAGCACTATTTGCCAAACTCTGGACAAGCTTCCTTCATTCTTTTAAGACAATCACTTCACATTAAATTGCTTGAAAGGGGCACTTAGACCTTTCATACTGACGTAGCACACAGTAGCTGACAGAGAGCAGAGCACCTAAAACCATGAAGCAGTGAAACCATGACTGAAAAAGAACAGAAATAACATGCAGTATAGTGTTGATAGTAATGTTTATATATTTATATAATCTATATATTGCTGCTCCACCATTAAGATTCAGATATTACAAGTTAAATTGTATACATAAACTTGAACTTCTGTTTTTCTTAACTGCTAGCTACTACTTCAATACTCAGTAGAACTAACATTACATTTGCTTTTCTCAATAACTCAGCTGTACAAAATAAAACTTCATGAAATACTTTTAATGTGAACTTTAAATATTTAATGCCATTTCAAGCTTAGTATAATTTAATACTGAAGTGCTTTATTTTAAGAAAAAAAACTGAATTATCAATGTTACACAGCTGATTTTAACTCTCATTACAGAACCTTTTTTATTGGATATGATTTCTGAAAACAGCAAGGCAGATTAATTTGTATCATGAACATGACCAATCAGATTAAAGGACTGAGGTAATTTGCCTTTTTAAGTATACAAAGGTTACACTGTACGTTGTTTTGTAAAAGGATGATTCCTAATTACATCTCATCTCTTACATCTTGGTCATAAACAAGAATAAGTAATTTTTTTGTTCCTGTGGATGTATTTTGATACCACTCATATTTCCAAATGCAACATTATTTAATTCATGGCGTCTGGTATTAATTGTGTTATTTTATGATCGTTGGTTTTGATGAAACCTTGGGGCAGGTCAGCTGACGGTGAACTCTGTGTTATATTAAACCTGTATTATGTTACTTACCTCCGGAGGGTTTTCATGGCTCTGTTGCAAAGGAAAATGCATTGGGGCGGGGGGGGGGGTGGGGGGGTCGACAACAGAGTTGAGTTCAAGAAGAGGGTACAGCATGTGTGCAGCACCTGTCTAAGCATTCCTTATATCACACCTTTTCCTCCTCTTTCTCTTTTCTGCTCCCTAGAGCAGCGTCTGACAGGCTGTTAAGTGGAGTGAGGGCACCCATGTCTCATATGCAGTGATTAACATTAGATCCGAGAGTCGGGTGTCGGGATGACGCAGCAGCGCTCCCCTTCTATCCGGCCCCCTTCCTCCAGTGATAAAGTTAGCCCTCAAAAAGTGACAAAGTATATTGCCGGGGCACCTCTGACGCAGGCCCTTCATTTTATTATCGTGTCTGGTGTCACTGTGATGCATAGCAACGCAACGACTGCCTGTAAATATAGCTGCTAGTTCCACAGATCATCCTATTTAAAAGTGAAGTGTGCCAAACCAGAGGGCTAATCCAATTCTCTTCTTGCCTCAGGAAATTCACATTTAAAAGACATTTCCCATTAAATCTTCTGTTAAATTTCCTCCTCCTCTAGCATCAAACATGTTGTCCAATGTGCAACCACAAACTATGCTGTTATATATTTATTAGGTTTTGAATATACTCGCATGCTCATAAAACTCTTGAAACAGCTTTTTCCACTAGTATTTTTAAGAAAATATGGCATATCAATGTTAAAGTCATTATTATATTTGATACAAAAATATTCAAGATAGTTAAGAAAATTTTAAAACAAGTTAAACGAGTTTAAGCTAGTGACAAAAGATGTTTATTTCAGTTTCTTTTACTTTAATAACACTCGTTAAACAGTATAATGAATCAAAATATAAGTACAATAATTGTCATAAATATCAACAAAAAATGCAAGTAATGTTTTGTCCAGAATAATTTGTTGCATTTGATATTCTGAAATTCTGTTACTCTGCGGGGAAACTCCTGAAGATTCTATGGCAATGATTATGAAAAATCTTGTAGGATTGGCAATTAAGGCATAAAACAAAAGTGCATTAATAAAATATTTATTGTATGTAAAGTAAACTAGACTGTCTTCTAAAGTTCCATTACTTCACAGTAAATCAGATATACGTAATATGCAGAACATTCAATTTGAAAGTGGTCAACATGTATTTAATTTTTTCGAGCTATGCATATTCAATTTGATCTCAGAACTATTTTGCAGTTTTACTATTCTGGAATTTTACAGTATATGGCAGTGTTAATTATATGTGCAGTTGCAGTACCGCATGTTCACAATTCAATGAATAATAATTCGCTATGTAGGAAGCAGAAACAGAGGATGCTTCATTGTCAACTTTTTTTTTTTTTCTTTTGCTTTACAATGTTTTCATTCCCGCACCGTCACCCACAGGAACACGGCAATAACTTAATGCTCCGCTTCCTATATTCCAGTTAGCGGCAATACATCTTAATTTTGCTGCACACCGACTGGCCGACATCCAAGACAAGCTGCTGCGGCCCGACCTGAATATACGGAGGGAAAATAGTCTCTGGGAAAGACCGTATGCCTGCAGAGCTGCAGTGGTCAGCATCGCTCGTGTTGATGATGGCAAGCTCTAACTGAACATCTGGACATGGTATGCATCTCTTTATCAGAGGAGCAGTCAGAGAAGGTCCCAGCTCAGGCCTCTTTGCTACATTCTGCATCTGTTTTCCCTCAGGCAAGGTTGCTCCTCTGACTGACCACCAAGGCCGTCTGGCTTTCCCTTCGTCTGTCCTTCTTTTTCTGTAGCCTAACTTTCCAGCAGATAGCACTGGAGCCCAGCAACAGCAGTCCGGAGGAAAGGAGCACCAGGCCCAGGATGGAGATGGTGGACCCATGCGAGTTGAACCTGTAGGCGACGGCCGTGACCACGATCCCGGCGATAAGGACGACCACACCGAAGGGCACGGTACAGCGGTAACAAGAGATTTCAGCTCCCCCTGTAGCAGCAGTCAGTTGGACTTCATTGACCAATGGCACAATTGTCACGACGCAATCATTGGCATGAGCCTTCTCCACCGGGCCCTTGTCTGGAACTGTGGGCACCTTCATTGCAGCTTTGCTGGAATCCTCTGGCATTGCAGTGTTACAGTATTGTTCCTAATGTTATCTACAGTGAACCAACAAATCCGTATTTACGCTGAGCTCCTCAGCCTCTCTCATCGGCGGTTCCAGATCTATGCGGAGAAATACACCCATATTTACATATATTTAGTTACATACATCGATCTATGTGTATATCACATTGTCACACATGCAGATAAATGACAGGTTTGAATGTATAACACTAAAGCTGTTACATTTTAACTTAACTCATTCTCCTGTTATTCTACATGGAAGCAATATTCAAAAATCCAAATAGAAAACAAAGTGTATTATGAAGATCATTACCACTTATTAGCAAACTTCTGAAACTCGGAAATTGTGTTTATTGATTACAAGTAATAATAAGCATTTATATAAAAAAGCAACTGGAAAATACCAAATTGCAAAAATGTAGCCGTTAGACATTCCTAGCCGTACCGAAGCAGAAACACTTAGCATAGCATGAGCTGTCACATTCCCTAGAGAGTGAGGGCTGACATTACAAACAGCTCCATGAAACATTATAAGCAGTTTCGCAAGCACTACTCTGACGTTGAACTTCACATGAAAAAATAACTATTAATTAACGGTTAAATCAACACCATTTAGCACTAAACTGAAATTATAGCGCAGCGCGTCTTAATATCTCATGACCGGCATGAAATTAATACAACGCGTTGAAAGGCATTTTTTTTAACATGTACATTTTTTAATTAATTATAACTGAGCATAAACTTCCGTAAATTGACATCCTGCTGCACATAGCTGTATTTGTCCGTGAAAACATTCTGACTATATCTTATATTTTAATTACACCATCCTTACTTGTAGAATGAACTGTTTAGTAGATTGCGCACTTTAACAATGATATGCAACGTATAGGCTGATAAAAAAAAGGAATTTAAGTGGAGGTCAAACGTGTCATTCAATGAAATATTAGGTAATACGAATACAAAGGAAATCGGATAGATTGGTAGAAAGATACAGTCTCATTCGTGTTCATGTGAAAAACTTAACTTAAATAAGTACAGTGATTTATTTCGCTAAACCTAAATTGTGCAGGATAAAAAGAAAATCAGCTCACTTTATTTGTCTGTTCTCCATTCCTGTTCAGGTTTTTTCATTTGCCCCTTGATGTCTTCAGTTGAGAAATACTTCGGAATACAGTATGTAAGATTATGGCTGGTATATTCAACGAAAGGTGTTTCGTTGTCCTTATACCGGTTTCTTTTTAGATGTGAAAAAACGGCGCAGTTACTTATTCCAAAGACCTTATTCTCAAACACAAAACTAACAAACAAACTTTACTCTCTCAGTCTTCTAGCAAATTTCGTGTCTGTTGAGGAGCCTTGAGTACTGATCTCTCGACTCTCATTCATCGGGTGCCTCCTATGAGCTCGCAGTGATCCTTTAGCAATGAAGAGAGCCCCCGAATGCCATAATCTAGGGAAAGAAAGCCCATTTGAAATGTATCAATGGCTAAAGGGGGAGTTTCGAGTAGCGAGCAACACTTTCCCTCGTTTAACCCTATCCTTTCTATAGGCCTACATACAATCGACGCAGTTTGTCAATGTACAAAATTAACGCAGCATATAATTCAATGAAAATGTATACAGTACATTTAGCTAGTCGTCCTCACTTAAAAATTACTTTTTGGTGATAAAAACAAACACACATAGGCTATACATTTTTTTTGCGATTAAAAAATAAAACTTCCTCAAAATTATTATCGTTAATCCCCGTAGGAAAACGTTAATTAGTTAAGTCATTTCTTTACGTCTTTACTTTTTATTACACACAAATATAGAAAACACAAAGTTCCGTCTTCTGTGGATGCATAGTTAGATGGATGAATGAATGGAAAATATTGAATACTTATTGATCTTTATATTAGTTAATCTTTGTAGATGCTGTTCAGTGATTTGTTCATTGATTGTCTTTTTTCATTGTAACAATGAGTTTACTCAGTTCCAAGGGAGATGGTTTTTTCATCAAGATACGTTGGCGTTTACTCTACTTTCCACCTCTCTCTTTGCTTTGGTGCAATAATATTAACAGTGATTTACCATTTTTAAATATAATTAGGGATACAGCTATTGAACATCTATTAAAAACAGTTATAATGTTATCATTTTATATCTTGGTTTATGAGTTATAATGTTACATCATGATTACTGTACTGTATGTCTCAAGTGCACACAGTGCCACTCCATTGTGCAAGTGCAGAAAGTTTATTAAGGGGCATAAATGCCACTGACCAGCACAGGTAGCTTTCCCTATTTTCAAAGTAAAATTTTCTGACATAGTGGTTTTATATAGGGTGTTGTCTTGATCCTTTTCCTTCCTGGATTAGATCTTTCCCAAATGAAAGACGTGACTTCCCTGCAGGATCAGGAAAACATGATCTTCCATAGCACAGTGCAGGATTTTGGTTTCATACAAAATGACTGTGCAACAACTGTAAGCAGCTGCATTGCATTTTCCAGTATCCTCTTGCAAATTAATTCCAGCCGGTAACACGACTGAAAGGACATAATTTATAGGCGAGTCATTTTTCCTTCGTACCGTTGTTGCACTTTGACACATGCTGTTCTTTGCATTGTGTTCTCCTGAGAGACATAGAGAACTAGACACATTACTAACAGGGGAATGAGTCTATAGAGATCTTAAGTGGGGTGACGTGAATGGCAAGACACAATACAAGAATTCAGAGCATCATTTTCAGCAACATTGCCTAAAGATGTCCCGTGGACAAATTCTGCTATTATGTTGTGCAGCAGAATTTGCCTGTCAAAATATAGATCAGTTTCAATTTGAATTTAATATATATTATTTATAAAATTGCATGATATATACAATTATTTAAGTTTATACTAATAGTCAGGGGAACAGTAAGGGCATGGATACCCTGGCAGAATATGTTAAATTTGAATATTAGTGTAAGGGGGCCCAAGGTTATATTGTCTCAGGGAGTGTAGATTTTCGAGCTACACACCTGCTAATAATACCACTTTTATGAAACTGGCATAATTGTAATATCATGACATAGATACACACACACACATACACAGACACACAAGTTTGTAATTATATCTTTGTGGGGACCATCCATTCACTTCTATGGGAGAAACCTTAATCCCAACTTTGACAGCCTTAACCACTACCCAGCCCTAACCCTAACCATAAGTAACCAAACAAAATACTTCTGGTTTTTTATTGTTTCGATTGTGGTCAGATTTTTTATAAAATTGCATTTCCCAGACTGATATACACTCACCTAAAGGATTATTAGGAACACCTGTTCAATTTCTCATTAATGCAATTATCTAATCAACCAATCACATGGCAGTTGCTTCAATGCATTTAGGGGTGTGGTCCTGGTCAAGACAATCTCCTGAACTCCAAACTGAATGTCAGAATGGGAAAGAAAGGTGATTTAAGCAATTTTGAGCGTGGCATGGTTGTTGGTGCCAGACGGGCCGGTCTGAGTATTTCACAATCTGCTCAGTTACCGGGATTTTCACGCACAACCATTTCTAGGGTTTACAATGAATATTGTGCAAAGGGAAAAACATCCAGTATGCAGCAGTCCTGTGGGCGAAAATGCCTTGTTGATGCTAGAGGTCATAGGAGAATGGTCCGACTGATTCAAGCTGATAGAAGAGCAACTTTGACTGACATAACCACTCGTTACAACCAAGGTATGCAGCAAAGCATTTGTGAAGCCACAACACGCACAACCTTGAGGCGGATGGGCTACAACAGCAGAAGACCCCACCGGGTACCACTCATCTCCACTACAAATAGGAAAAAGAGGCTACAATTTGCACGAGCTCACCAAAATTGGACAGTTGAAGACTGGAAAAATGTTGCCTGGTCTGATGAGTCTCGATTTCTGTTGAAACATTCAAATGGTAGAGTCAGAATTTGGCGTAAACAGAATGAGAACATGGATCCATCATGCCTTGTTACCACTGTGCAGGCTGGTGGTGGTGGTGTAATGGTGTGGGGGATGTTTTCTTGGCACACTTTAGGCCCCTTAGTGCCAATTGGGCATCGTTTAAATGCCACGGCCTACCTGAGCATTGTTTCTGACCATGTACATCCCTTTATGACCACCATGTACCCATCCTCTGATGGCTACTTCCAGCAGGATAATGCACCATGTCACAAAGCTCGAATCATTTCAAATTGGTTTCTTGAACATGACAATGAGTTCACTGTACTAAAATGGCCCCCACAGTCACCAGATCTCAACCCAATAGAGCATCTTTGGGATGTGGTGGAACGGGAGCTTCGTGCCCTGGATGTGCATCCCACAAATCTCCATCAACTGCAAGATGCTATCCTATCAATATGGGCCAACATTTCTAAAGAATGCTTTCAGCACCTTGTTGAATCAATGCCACTTAGAATTAAGGCAGTTCTGAAGGCGAAATGGGGTCAAACACCGTATTAGTATGGTGTTCCTAATAATCCTTTAGGTGAGTGTATATATATATATATAGAGAGAGAGCCTTACCAAAGGAATATATTTCTAAAAGCAAATAAAAACGCAAAGTGCAACACATTTCTCATATTGGAGCTTCACACATGGTTCAGGGCGGTGGATTTATTTTTTGGGAACACAGCCCTGGCATCACATCAGAAGCCATCATCACAGCGTCATCAAACTGATTGCCCTGGCTGTATATCCCAGGACATGGAACAAAATCTTATGTCTAGCCAAATGTGTCATAATGGGGGTTGGGACAAGGGAGGTGACAGTTGTCTATGTAATCAGTTGGAGAAGAACGCTAAGTGTTACGTAATAAGCTCTTGGGAGTTAGTTAGGGCTGGAAGTGGATAAACTTAAAGCGAGGCCTCTAATGTCCTCATCCCATGTCAAATCTGTGTTGACATCATTGGGGCAAGGCTGAAATTTCGAAACGTCTAGAAGAATATCACAGTAATTAATAAAAATGTCATGGCGCAGGCAGGAAAAGAAGCTGACGATCTACTGTTGGCTCATAAGACAAAGGAGTTTGTTAGGGAACTGAAGACTGGGGAATGCAAAGTAAAGGAGCACAAGGGGTCAAAAGCAAATGACGGAACACAAGAACTAACTACAAAAATACCTATAAAGGTAACAAGGGGAAAAGAGCGCAACTAGAAACCAGCACAGTGTAACATCTAATAATGGCTGACTGGAGAATACAACAGGGCAGGCACTTACATACTCAAAGAAAACGAGGGCAAACAAGGAACACCTGCAGGACATAATCAATTAACCAATCAATGCAGGGCACAGGACAACATAATAACACAAAATAGAACAATTAACAAGCACTGGTACAAGAAAACAGGCAGCTAATAACAATTAATACACAGAGAAACTATGGAACTTAATACCAAAAACTAGGAAACATTAACTACATAATCGGACTTAAACACTAGGAATAAAACCCAAGGATAATTAAACAGAACCAGAATGGAACAGAACAGAACACAAACAGGGGAAACCTGGGACAAGAAATCTAATATAGAAAATAACCACTGGGAAACAAATGCAAGAAATACAAATAAACAGATGAGGCTGGTCCAAGACCAGCCTGAAACCTATTACCAACAGGGTTATAGTCTCAAGGCTACACACTCAGCCCACTGAGCTAGTTGGGAGTCCAGGTAATTGGGAAAACACAATAGGGACTGAAGCGCAGGGTGGGAACAGTACAGACTGACAGAATTCCACACAGATACAAGCCTATAGAATATACATACATACATACATATATATATATATATATATATATATATATATATATATATATATATATATATATATATATATGTGTGTGTGTGTGTGTGTGTGTGTGTGTGTGTATAATGAGATATAATGTACAGTGTTAAATGGCCATGAAATATTTGTACTTATATTTGGAGAAGTAGTACTCACCTTACATATTCAAAATTATTTGTCACTTTTATACTGAATTTTTGCATATTGGGCACTTTTCCTCCCTCTCTGCATTGACTAAGAAACACTGCAGTAGGCACATGGTAATTCACTGGGATGTGAAATGCTCTTTTCCTTTTTCAAACAGAGACGTATCCTTTTCCTATTATAGCTCAGTTCCTGTGCTAGTAGATAATTCGCTATAGTGAGCCTTTCTGCAGTCCTGCCCTTTTATGCTGGTGTTCTGAGTTCATGAGTTTATGTCTGAACTCAGTGACGGTCATACCTGATGATCCCAAAAAGTCAACAGAGACAGATTTTTTTTTATCACACACACTCACACACACACTCACACACACACACACACTCACACAGGCCTGTCATAAAATCTTCCATAAAAATCAAAGTCAAAACTGCCTGTATCTGTAATTTCATTGGAACAACAAACTCTGTAAACTAAACCTGTCAATAGTTAAAAATCTGAAACTCTGGCAAACAATGTGTCCTAATGTGTAAAGAATACATTTAAGAGCAAAATGCTACGGCCTTTTTTCAGTTATTTGAATAAGCATTAAACTCATGCTTTGACAGACAGGGACACTGTCTAGTGGTGTAGCCTAGTATGTCTTTAGTGTTATTTTTTGTTGAAAAATAATGTTGCTTTCTGTTCTTTCATGCAGTGCTGAATTTGGTGAAGTTGTTAACAGGTTGGACTGTAGTGGTTGACAATACATCACTCTGTGCTGGAAGCCCCTTAAACCTTCTGTACTATTCTGTAAGCTTGTCTTATTTGAATTTCGGGTAGTGCTTTGTAGCATTTTCACAGTTAAGCGATTTTGCGTACACTTTCTTCAACCCAATTTAAAAAATGCAGATACTGTACTTGGATGATACATTTTTTGGTCTTACTTCTGGGGTCGGATCACAACATTTAATAATCATGTGTTTGTGAAAAAGAGGGGCTGGCAGGGAAAATGGAGGCACCGAGGGGGACGGAGACAAATGTGGTTTTCATCGGCTGCGGAGCCACGGTGTCTCAGAGAGGGTAACAGAGTCTCTGCCTGCAGCTGCGGCAGCTCTCGCCCTTGCGCAGTCAGCGTCCGGCACACCCATGGGGCTGCGTATGCGCCTTAATTGCAGACAGATGTGCCGCAGCGCTCCTCTTTTCATCTGCGCACGAGACATCCTGCACTCCGCTTTCCTGACATACGCTTGGTGAGACGAGCTCTGACTCTGCCGAAAGGATGTGTCCCTAATGGCCACCAACATACCAAAACACCTATGGTGACTTACTTGAGCACAATCAGTGTTAGATTTGCACCGCTGATTTTTCTGGGTTGTTCTGTCCTGTTGCATGATACTGTATATTTACAATTTGAAACTGGAGGCTAACATTTCAGCATTTTGTAATGAACAGTTCTCGTTTAGGTGAAAACTGTATTTCAGGAATAGAGTGCACTGCACAAACAGAACTACACTTCAGGAACAAACTATATTAACTTAAGTTCAACAATCACTTGCTTTCTGTCTAGTTACATGATGCCATTAGGATTTACATCACAAGTCGAAGAATACTTCTGTTGAGACAGAGGATTAAAATTAGTTACACATAAATCAGTAAGAAATGGACACATTTTGAAAGGAACTTTGCACCGAAAGTGGTTTTAAAACACAATAGGCATTCTGGTTCACAAGCCCATGTGCTCTTCAGCTCTAAATGTGCTGCCTTGATTGGCTTCCAGCATATTGTGTTCTCTTGACTAGAAGGCTGCAGACAACTGAGTCCCAGCTGGATTCTTGATCATGAGTGCTGGAGGTCTTTAGAATCCACAAGAAAGCATCAGTTTCCTGCCGCCCCATGAAGAACACTGTGTCAGTCGGGCTGCACCACAGACGCTGATCAAAGCTCCTCATGCGAGATCTGCACTTGCTTTCAGGGGGTCACACTGTCTTTCTTGGAAGTTCATTTTGGCAGACATTTTAGAAAACAGAGAGAGAGGACTGTGAATTAGTGTAGAGCTTTTCTTCATGCGTATTATTTGTCAGGAAATGTAACCGTACAAACAATCTGACCGTGAGTTACATACAGAGGTGCCGTAAAGAGGGGGAAAGTTAGGAGGGAGCCCTAAAAATACTGGAACGTTATTGGATTGGTCTCAGTTGGGGGTCCAATATGATATGCTTTCCTGGGGCTCAAAATAGCGCCACCCCTGTTCATATATAATACATTTACATCCTAGTTTAAACTACTTATCGACAGCACATAAAGATATGAGACTTCGTATCTAGGTTTTCTGTATGTAAATAAAGACTAAAAATATTACTTGATGACAAACGTACTGATGACACCAGAAGCAAAGTTTATGTTCCTTTTGCCGCCAAAGTTTAGCTAGCAGACAGCCATTAGAATGTGCGTATTTGGTTATTAGCTGACTTTTTTGAGGCTTTACCTCGTGTTATTCTAAAAACTTTAGTGTTTGCTTGTGTTGATCTTGGAATCATTACTTAGCTGTAATTTGTGGTTAGTGACGTATGTACAGTAATAATGTGATGCTTTAATGTCAGATACATTCCGAGGGTTTTATTTATAACTAATAATTTGATTTTTCCGGTCTGGTCTGCAGTTCTGACACTCAACTATTGAGGTTCTGCTCTATGTGCTTCAGCAGGGCCGGCTCTTAAGTAGGTTTACTCGTAGTCCACCACTTCACTGTAGCTGTGAAAAATGGGGGGTTTATATATTTACTCTGGGAACCAGGAAATGAGGTAGTTCTCCACTGCCTTGTGCAATCCCCATGGAAACTGTGAATTGGAGGGGCATTTCCTCACTGCCTCTACTGTTTTATGGCCATCTGCTGGCGGAGAGTGAAATCTGGGCTCCTCTCTCGGCGCTTTTCTTCCCACACTTGCTGTTTCGCTGACTTACAAAATATCTACTGACCTGCTGAAGAACTGGAGCATCAGCCAGATGTTTCCGGAGCAGCAACTGCACTGGCTTCCTTTTGGCATGTCATCCAATAGGAGATACCGACGTCGCTTCAGAACATCTGACAGCCCTCTGGGCATCACAGCTTGGCTGCAGACATGATGTCTTTCTAATACAAGTGTTCATGGGCATGACTGCAGCAGACACTAAGGGCACAGGTGCAGTATTGAAAAATTCCAAAGCCATTTGCTGTCCACATTTCAATTTGGAAGCAAAATATTTTCCAAGGATTTATATCGTTTAAACTAAACATTCAGGATGACACTCTATTGGATGTCTTGTGATTATTCTGTCTATATACTGTATGTTACTATAGATAAAATAAAATCTAGTTTCATATATATATATATATATATATATATATATATATATATATATATATATATATATATATATATATTATATATATATCAAGTCAAATTTATTATCCCACCGGGGAGGGAAAGGGGAAATTTAAGATGCAGCCAGGCATTTAAAAAGAAATACAACAAAATACGTAAATGAATACAACCATTGAAAACAAATGCCAACATAGAGACAGTGACCAATACATAATACAAAGCAAACCATCCACAAAAACCACAACACAAACCAGTACACAGTATGCCACAGTGCAAGATTTCTACATGGAGAGACTAGGAAAGCAGAAGTGCCAGAACAGAAATAGTCAAGTCCATCAGTGACATCATCTGTGCCTATTCAAGATATTAACAGCAACACAAACAAAAGAAAGGTTATATCTTTTAGTCCTGTGTATGGGAAGTCTACTGTACAGTATATCCTCTACCTGAAGGTAGAAGCACAAACTCCCTGTAGAGGGGGTGGTCATTATAATCCAGTACTGCCAATGCCTTCCTGAGCACATGACGGTCATACAGGTCACCAAGCTGGGTTTGAGTTACCCCAATGACCTTACAGGCTACACTGACAAGCCGGCCAAGCTTATTTCTCTCTGCAAGGTTGAGGTTACCAAACCATACCACAATGGAAAAGGACAGTACACTATAATACTATATTTTACTATACACTATATATTGTGCTATATTAATACTATATATTATAGAACATCTTGAAACATCATCATAAAACAAGAAAATAAATAAAATCAAGTGTCTATTTATGTATGTATAGTGGTACCGGGTGGAAATGGTTCGTTCATTTGCTGCTTGTCAAAATGCCTCCTTTGTAATGTGAAATAAATACTAATCCGTGGAAATGCACAGCAACCCATTCCACGAATTAGAAATCATTCTTTGTTTATTATATTCCATTATTCGACCCTGAATTATTCCGATTGGTGTATCATGGAAAATCATTTCACTCCACGAATTACAATATGGTAAACATGCAGTCACACCTATACCTAAAATAAAAATGCTGCCCCGGGGTGACTGTTCTATAAACGTACAGCACACCTTGTTTGCTTCTGCTATACAAAATATAAATTTGTATTTTAACATATGTACTTAGCGCGTAGGCTAATCCAGGAGGTATCGAAGATCCATCATGTTCTCATTTACGTTACGCTTAATTCCAAAACTTAGCGTGGCGTGGTCAGAGCCCCCTCATGTGGCCATAAATCTATACAACATGCACGTTTATAAATTCAGTACTCACATTTGAAGCACGGTTCGAATAGATTGAATGAAAATGGGGCGGCATAACTACTGTACCTGTCAATAACCCAACAGAACGGGAACTCTATAACTGTCACATGATTATTCAGTCAATCAAGATAATTATTCAAGTTTTTTTCCCAGTGGATCAACTGTACTTTCGGAGCTAGTGAAAAATCATGTATTTTTATTCACATACTACTGTGTTCAGTCTTCCAGTCATCACTCTTGCATTCTTATTTCTGGGTCCAACTCAACACTAATGGCAGCTTCGAAATAGAGACTGGTGTTTATGCAGAGGTTTCTTGAGTCCTGTTTTTCCGATCATTTTTGAGCTTGTGGTTAGTAAAACTGAAGAATTCACACATAAAAGCTCCACGTCTTCAGTGATCAACAATATTTATGATACATGCAAACACCAACATGTACATAATAAGTAACTGGAAATATGTCAAATCAACTATCTATATAGTAAATATGAAAAACAGAACATTTGAGAAACCTACCCATAGCTGATTTTTTTTCTGCTGTACTTTAAATTTCAAAACATCTGCATCTCATCTTTTATAAACTAATTCTATACCCGATGATTATTGTTTCCTACCACATTGTCACATATCATATTATTTGCTAAGTAAATTTGCTAAAAGTGATAACAGTGAAATTGGAATATAAACACAGTACGTGAAGATATTCTATCAAAGGAAAAACAGAAAATAATGAAGCCGTAAAACCACAGTTTTTGTAGCACTCCTTCTAACATAATATATGGTGTACAGTCAGCGTATGTGTATTGATGAGTGCACCTAAAATTCCATTTTAAACAAAAAAATAGATTAATGACATTCTTAATGTTCTGTGCTGAGTTTGTGCTGAATATAAGCATATGTAGCACTTTGGGATCAATGTTTTATAGATTGATGAAATATATAAATATGTCAAGGAATGATAGACTCAAAAGTGTATAACAGGCCTCGGTCAGACTCAGAGCGTTAATATTAAAAAACTAACCATGAGGATAGTCAACATGGATTTGAAGTATTTACTCCAGTTAAAAGTTGCAGTTTTAAAAAATTGAACTACTTATACATATATTAATTATTTTTAAAGAAGATTCATGTGGTTCAATTGGTAGTCTTAGCATGGAAAGTACAGTTTATCTAAATTGCAGGGTTTTAATTACAGTCCTGTAATTTAGGCGGAGAACGACATAAATATTTCCTGTCTATAGTTATCTTTTTCCCCAGACATCCCTTTGAAAATTTGATGGAGGAATCCACACTGTAATTCTATCTGTTTAATAGTTGTATCCTAGACGTCCAAATATAGATCATTTCCCACCAAACGCTGAGGTATGGTTCTGTAACAGAGAACGTATTTTATCGATTGAATGTCTTTTTCCGCTTTTGGCATTCAGACCGTATGTAATGTGTCTTCGCAGCGGAGCCTGATTATTGATGACAAGAGTGGAGAGGTTGGGTCATTTCCTGATGCCTAACCGGGCACGGTTATGGCAAGATTTTTTATTTTTTTTTTCTAAATGTAGGTATTTGTAGGGATATAGTAAATTTTGAAATCGAATGAAGAGCACTGGCGATCGGTTTTCAACAAAGAAGTAACCAGAGAAAGTTCAAGAAAAGTACACAAAAGGACTGCCTAAGCAACAGCTGTTTTGATTTGGTGCCTTCATAAAAGTTCAAGACTCGCAGAGATGGAGGACAAAGAAAGAGGTAAAAAAAAATGTTAGTAAAAGAGGAGTTCTAAGCATCCTCGTTTTAAAAAGTTGGAAGAATGACTTTAGCTTAAAGTTTTAGGTGCAGATAATTTGGGCTGCGAAGAAAGACAGGGTGTGAGAAAGTGAGAGAGGACAGGAAACTTTATCGCGTGTGTTTTCTTTTCGTTGAATGCTGCAGTGGTGAATAGGATCTGCTTGGGGAGCGGGGTAATTAAAAATGGTCGGTAAAATGGCAGTGCTAAAGGCAGAACCGGAGCTCTTTGTTGAATCAATGGGGTGACGGGGTTTACGAGGTTTTTTCACCCCAAAAAAGAACACAATATGTTAGTTATGATCGAAAATCTGATTCAAGATTCACACAGCCATTTAAGCTTGACAAAGAAACTAAACTGCTTTTTCACGAATAACGTTTATCATTGTGTACAAATACTGGATTGCTGTAACCCGTTTTCCCACTTTACACTTTACACAGGGTGTTGCCTCAACGACTCCAGGGCCAAAACATTGGCCACGTGGAGTTTTATCAGTGTCTGAAAGAGGCCGAATTCTTTTAATGATCATTTCATTCGTAGCTTGATAGAGGTATGTGCAGGATATGAACATTGGTTATCTATTAATATTTTGTACAGCTGTGGAAAAATACTTAGTGTACTGTTTTCAAATAGTTTATTATTGATGGAATCTTGATACTGTACGAATGGAATTTAGGATCTGATTGATGTCTTGCTAACATTTGCTCACTTAATAAATAGGTTGTTAAAAATGCCAAGGCAGATTTGTGTTTTCACTCTCACTTGACAGCATTTGCTTCCTTAAACATTGGCTCTTTTTTCCTCCAGCAGAGTGATGGCAGAAAATGTCCCTGGAGACAGATAAAAAATGCTTTCATGTTCCCAACGAACAAAGGACATCCTGTGTGTTTCAGGCTATTGAGGAGAAAGAGGAAATTCCTGGGATGGGAGAAGACAGGTAATAATACCTATGGCTGAAATATGTTTTTTCTGCATACGGTTCATCCTACCCCGTGTGATGGATGCAGCGGAATATGATACATGCATTTCCTGAGGCATTTGAACTGTAAGGTGTGTTTAACCTGTTACTGAATGTATGCCGTTGTACTCCTCTTAAGAAATGGCTATGCTATGATGTCATCGATTTTCAACTTGGCCCTTTTATATTGGTCCTTAGTAGCCGGTAAGCACTACAGTACATACAGTCAAAACACTCATTTTGAGCTGTTCTATTATGCACAGAAGTGGCAAATTGCATGTGAAATAGTTTTTTGTCATGTGTCTATGTCCTATAAATGGATTTAAAAAGTGAACAAAGTATAAAGGTCTTAGAATAGGAAGTACGATTGTTTTTGTAAAAGGACCGCTGCCTCGATTAGTTGTGGTTATGTCAATAATATCAGAATGTTGAACGTTCTTAAGATTTGTGCTGAAACTTCTGGAAAGTAAAACCATGTCCTAGATTTTCCTTGAATAGTGTCACAATTCAGCATAAATATCTGATTTGATTGAATGTTGAGATATTATGTATTAACAATATCAAATGTATTACTCTGGAATTCAATTTTTATCAGAATCAATAGTCCCAGATTTTTATGTGGCAAGTGTAATTTGGATGTATCTGTGGTTTTTCACAGTGCTATTATTGCTGGTGTTATTGTGGCATAAGAAATAATTTTATCTTAAGTACCCAGCTTATTAGGTTAAGCTGTGGAAATAATGAAGTAATTGTAACAAACCAGAAGTACTTGTATGCAACTTTGGCAACTGTACATAGTAAAGCAGAGTGCAGAGGACAGATGTACTGATAACATGATCATGATGATTATTGATGATTCAGTTGAAAATTTTGGTAGTCAAGGTATTTTATGGCTTGAATACAAAACTTATAAATTGTCAGTTCCAAACTACAATTCTAAGGCTCACAAAGCAGCATCTTTCCAAGAGCTGTGAAATCAATTAATGTGTATGTTGATAGTTTATGTTGATAGTGTTCTATTGATCCACAATAATTATTTCTATTTTGCTGCATAATATGTATGACCAGGCAAATACACCAGAACAGCTTTCTTGTTCATACTTGTAATTGGTGAAATGAAGCTGATTCTGATTCTGATAAAACTCCATTGTACTTTGCTGCTGAGGAACCATGTTGATGAGGTTGTTGCTAGGAAATGAAAGTGCTGGACGCACTTCCTGTTGATAGGGATTAAAGAAACTGCCATCACCTTATGTTATTGACCAACGCTGCAGAGCCGTTCAACTAGCACCTGGATTACTATTGGCTATCAAGGACTTGACCAACCATTCATGAAAATGGGGAAAGTAACAGCATGTTTATTGTTCTTTTGTTCTTTTTCATTAGGCATATCTAAATTCAAAATATAATTAGAAACTGCTATGAATGATTGCAAATTACTAATGGATGTTAATGAATAATTTAATTCTTTTTGATCTCCAGCGTTCTGGAAATGCTGAGCTACTCCAAATTCACAGACCTGGAGACGTGGTTGTGTATGCCTTCTACTCTGTTACCAAGGAGCTTGGAAGCAACATGTGTGACTTCTCCACCTTTGATGCACACTGGGACAGCAGATGTGGAGAGGAAGCCCAGGTATCTGCTGCATAACTTTGATTGGTTGACAGGGAGTCACTAATGAGTTCAGTCAGGGGCGCCCTGGCATTTGCTGGGGGCAACAGGCCACTAGGAGCACACTGGGAGGGTTGCAGTAGTATTGCATAATCACCTTGTGCCGCCATCTTGGTGCATTGTCAGTCTTGGTGATGGAGTATTCCGAGCAAATGAATGCAAGCAAGTCAAGTACGGCTTTATTGTCACAGCAGTCGTTTTCAGTACACTGCATATGGTGACGAAATAATGTTATATAAAACCAAAATAAATTAAACTAAATAAAAGCATTGTGATTTTTGGATGTGACCCATACACACTGAAAGCAAAATGGTTGTGAGCTGCTCACTGTGCATTATGAGGGTATTGTTAGTTATCTGGTTTTTCAAACATCATGGGTAACACTGAAGCAAATGAAAGCGAATAAAGGTCAGGACATTCAATTTCTTTATATCTGGCTGGGTACATGTACTCCAGAGGAAAAGCGTGGATGAAATATTTCACAGGAAAGTACAAGTATAAATTGCATGCTTAATTTTCACCATTTATTATATAAATTATATATATTGTTTTCATTATGTAACTTTAAGCAATAATGTTGCACTGTGCTGCAACATTAACACTACAGTGCTGTGCCTGTTGTCATTGTTACTGCAACAAATCTAAGTGAATGTGTTGTAAAGGTAAATTGCTGATCAATTTGTATTATCCCTGAATGTGCGGTTTTCATTTAGCTGAAGGGACTGTCTGAGTTGTTTCTTTTTGCATTGTTCTTTTGATGCCTGTGATGTTGGCAAACTCTTGCCCTTGCTGTGTCCCATGTTCACTGTTGGTGCCCAGAAGTTTGTTTTAAAACAATAATTTTATGTCATCAGCTTGCCTCTCATAAATTATGAGGCACAAAAGCCATAAAATTACTTGTATTCACATTAGGTTACATAGTCGCTGCAACCATAAATAGAATGGGAATCATGAGGTGTGGTTTCTACGGAAACAAATACATAGAAATGCTAGTAATTTAGTAATAATCTTACTATGTATATATATGACAAAGTGGTCCTCACAAACTTTCGCATCGTTATGGGTCTTTTCAGTGAGTTCCAATCTTAGGATGTCGCGTAACTACTGTTGGCAACGTTTGCTACATAAAAGTTTTCGAAATCATAAATGATCCTTTATCTTTGTGGTGAATACTGCTGTTGTTGAAGCTGACAACAGTACACCCTACCATGACAAATGTAGCAAAAGGGCACAGACTGATCATACGCACCAGACAGGAAATTGCACCAACATGGCAGAAGGCGACCCTTGCTTAGTGTGAGTGCTACAGTGTGTCGTCATGTGCAATACTGCTTTTCTTGGTTGGGGGTCGAAGGTGACGTTTGCTAGTTGTTGCCGAAGAACACGCCAGCCCTGAGTTCAGCTACTGAGGTCAGGTGCTGCGCATCATGTGCAGTGTCTTTGCAGAGTTGTTGATGACCACTTTAATGGTGTGTTGACCAATTAGGGGACTCAGCCTGTGTCTGGAAGATGGTGGGTTCAAATTCGGTGCCTGGAAGAGTAATTATATCACCATTGGGCTCATGAGCAAGACCGTTTACCTAATCTGCTACAAGGAAGGTGCTCTCTAACTTAAAAGTACTAGGCTTTGTGGCCTAAGGTCTTGATGGTGTATAGGGTAAAATAATCAAAGTCAGGTTCACATATACATTGCACAGTAGACTAATTGGGATCAAGGATATTTGGGTTGGCATTAAAATATCCAGATTCAGATGGCAGATCCAGTTGATTTAATTTGTTTTTAGTGCTTGTCCTTTCTCAGTCATTACTGACTTATACAACACTTAATATAACACACGATATTTGTCAACCGGGGGTTTTATTAGTTTGCTAAGTCGGCCGCCCCTCAGAAGATGCTATTACCCATGTCAGGATTGGATACTGCGTTAAATCTAGGGTTACGTTTGAAATTAGGTTTAGAGTTAGGGTTAGGATTGCTATTAGGGTTAGGCCTAGGGTCAGCATTAGAGTTGCTATTTGGGTTAGACCTAGGGTTAGGGGCAGTTTGGGCTTAGTGCACAGAAAAGCATAGTACTCCACTGTGTTGTGCTTATAATACACAGGGTACATTATTCCTATTTTCCTTCTTCTTTCTCAAGATGTTTGAGGGACCAGAATAGTGTTTTTAGCTAGGTTAGGTTAGGTTTAGGATTATGTTTAGGATTATGGTTTAGGGGTAGACCTAGGGTCAGTATTAGGATCATTGTTAGGGTTAGGATTTCTATTTGGGTTAGACCTAGGGTTAGGTTAGGTTAGGCTTAGTCCATTGAAAAGCATAGTAATCCACTGTGTTTGCTTTTAATGCACAGGCTACATTATGAGGGTTAGGAATAGGGTTAGGTTTGATATTAGGGTTCGAGGTTAAGGTCAGGGTTGATACTAGAATTAGATGTTGTGTTTAGGTTACGGTGTTACTTTGATCACTTAATCACATTTAAGTTGTGATTATGTACATTCTGTATTTACTGCACATACTGTATTTACAAAATTTCACTTTTGTTTGTTTAATAGATCAAGATTGTTGCTTTTCCCCATTACTTTTGGTTTCCCGTTTGTACATTTGACTCTCTGGCTTTTGACTCTCCATTGCTTAACTCAGAGGTCGGCAACCTTTTTAAAGCAAAGAGCCATTTTATCTTAAATGTCTGGCACAAGATTTACAAAGAGCTGCAATAGATAGAGAAGAGGGTTTGAGATATGATTTTTTTAATGCAATATCAGTATATATGCATTTAACACAAAAACAAAACTTGAAGTACTTTAAAAAAATAAAGATATACTATTTCGGGGGAGGGAGAGGGGCTCTCAGTTTTAAATCACTCAGACATGTAACAGCGCAAATGTGACTAATATCACAATATTTCCAAGTAGTGCAAAATGTACTCACCACACCAAACTCAGCTGGCTATAATATGTAAATCGGAGAAAATAAAATATTTTTACAAAGACCTGGGAAGGCATGGTGACGATTTACTACAAAAGGTATTGGAAAGAATTCAGAATCCCAATAAACTTTGAAGCCTACATCGAATCTCGGACACTGAAGAAAACTCCGGAAAGCATACCATTTGACCGGAGACGTACTCTAGTCGTAGAGAATGACTTTGAGGAAGATGTAAATTATGCAGTTTAGTGCGCGACGGACCGCTTCATTCACATATAGCTAAGAAATATCTAAATGAAAAATTAATATTAACCCAGAAATAAATTATTTATATTTACGAAAGTATTATCATAATATGTTGACGTGAAAATGTGAATGCGTCTGTCGTTCTGAGAAGAGCCACACGTGGCTCGCGAACCGCAGGTTGCCGACCCCTGGCTTAACTAGACCTACGATTGTTAGCCTTGCTGTTTTGCTTTGATTTTCTCATTTGTGTATTTTTCTGCATGTGCACCAGTTGTAGGGATTGACAGCCACTTTTGTTTTTTAAATTTAAAATAAAATAGAGTGTGATAAAAATCCTTAAATTCCACAAAATCTAATCCATACCCGCTGTGATGCGACTGCCCTGTTTGAAGGCCCCGGGCACCAGCAGAAGGCAGTCAGCACCACACAGACTGGCAGTAACCGAGGTTTTCTCATCGACAGTCTCAAGAAGTGCAAAGAGAACACAGCTAGTGGGTGACTGTTACGCCAATCAGGTATTTTATTTGCAAGGATAGATTTAAAGTTGTAGAGCTTTGCTAATATCGTAGAAGAGATAAGCACTCAGAGGAAACATCAAGTGTCAGTGAAAACAGCTCAGCAGCCACATCATCATTTAAAAAAGAAAATATTGTGAATAACCGAGGTCAAAAGACGTTGAAGGTGTGGCAGAAAATGTGCAGTTTATTGTCCAAAACGCAACAGACTGGTAATATGCACTGTGTACAAATGTCAGCAATTACGGTTTCCACTTTCAATCTCAAGAAGTATGGGACAAGTTGTGTCCTGCATTGCTTAAAAACACAACAGGCATTTTATTTTTCATTATTAAGTACCTTCCCTGGAACTAGCAACGAGACAGTCTGACAAAAACCTAGCACCAAAACGTTCTATTCGCATTTCTTAGTGTTACACGCCAAGACACAACGTTTCTTTTCGTATGATTCATCTATTTCAAATTAGATTTCATTTTGCTAATACTGTTTTGTTTAAGTAATGATTTCTTAAATCTTTAATGACCATTAATAATGCCTAGACCATATTTTGCCTATTTTGAGGATATTAGTACATGTGGGAATCTCTGAAGATCAGACACATGAAATAGCTCTAAACTTTAAATCAATCCCAGAAAATTAAATTACGAAAACGTAAACTCAAACTAAATTATATAAAACAAAATTGAAATATGTCTTCAAAATAAAAATCGTAATAAGGCCACACATAAAAATGAACTAAAATTAAATTAGATTTGAAAAAAATCAATAATACAATAACACTTGCCGGAAGTAAAAAAATAATGACTTCAATTATATCATAATAATTTTCAATATTGACTGATTAAAAAATGATCATGATAAAATATTCTGCCGTATCGCCCAGCCCTACTTGGTGGAGTAGGATGTTTTTTCAAACTGCTTCATCTCTCAGGATGGGGAGGCTGGAGCTTCTGTGAGGAAGTGCTGACCAGCACTAGGTGTATAGCAGTTTGAGAAACTCCTTAGCCCTGAGGATATTTCACCCCCCCCCCCACGTGGCAATGCTGGAAATTCGCCATCATCACAGTCTGTCAGTGCAGCTGAAGTTACTCTGGTGGTCAGAGGCCTCCATAGTGAATAGGCTGCAGGAGTAAATGTGCATCTGGAAGACGGTTAAAATATCCCTGGACTGAGAAAAAGAAGTCGATGGTTGGATGGATGGATGGATGGATGGATAGATGGATGGATGGATAGGTGGATGGATGGATGGATGGATGGATGATTCTTTATTGATCCCAAAGGAAATTTAGGCATGCAGTAGCTGAAATACACACAATAGTAACACTAAGTAATGCACCCTAAAAGGGGATACCTGGAGAGCATTATCAAATCCAGGAGTCAGGAAGAGCAGTGTGGATTCCAGCTTAGCCTCAGACTCTCGTCCCTCTCACAGCTGTGCGAGGATCTGTGGGAATATGCAGTCTGCATATGCTTTGTGGGCTTGGAGAAGGCAATTGGCTGTGTGTCCTAGTGCATATTGTGAGACGTACTGTGGAAATATGGTGCCTGGGGGCAGCTACTGTGTGTTATTCCGGCCCTGTTTGAATGCCTTATGCGGGGTGCTGGTGGGGGGTGGGGGGGTGGCAGAGGTTAGCAGTGTTGCCTCAGACCAACTTCATATGTATGGAGTTTGTATGTTCTTCCCATTTTGTCATGGGGTTTCCTTCAGCCCCCCATACAAAAATATACTGAGGTTAATTGGAGTTACCAAATTGCCCATAGGTGTGTGTGAGTGTGCCCGGTGACGGGTTGGCACCCCATCCTGGGTTGTTCCGTGCCTTGCACCAATAGTCTCCAGGTTAGGCTAGAATGCCATCTGGTAGAGCGAACAATAAGTGGCATCCCTGCCATTTGTAGATGATGCTTTTTGCCTCATCTGAGCAAGACAACCAGTGCACACTTGAGTGATTGAATACTGAATGAGAAGTGTGGGATGATAATTAGTATCTCTAAATAAGGGACAGTCAATCTTATCCAGAAAGGGCTGGTTTGTATATAGGTTTTTGCTGCATCTTCCTAATTAGATTACTAATTAGAGAACTGATTGGCTGAAGAGTTCTCACACTTGGGTTTGAACAGCTGACCTAAAGGTTATTCAATAAACTACATCCAAGGCCATGGATCTCTATTGAAAAAGAGCTCATTTGAGTTTTCAGCTATGGTGTCATGGTGAGAGTGAATGTGAGACTTAAATGCGGATTGGATTGGTGACAGTTGTAGAAATCACAAAGGACTTACAATGTCACCACAATGTAAGACATTGAGGTGGACAGGTCCCAAGGTTATTTTCACTGGACAGTTCTAGGAATTCCCCAGAAGAAACTAGAATATGTGGCCAAGTCTGGTCTGACCTGTACAGGATGCTGTCACAATGACCCTACCAGGCTGCAGACAAACTTTTTCCACTAGTAGCACTGGTGCTCTGTACTGAAAAATCTAGCAGCACCATCACAAAATTTAGGTGCACCACATAAATTGACATTCAGTGCAACACATTCATATTTTTTTCTTAACTGTATTACTGATAAATATTTGGGAATAAATATACAATTTACAGGAATAACAATGTTTTATTTTAAAGGAAAAAAGTCACAAAGTGAAGTAGCGCTTGAGAGGGAAAAAAATAAGTTAGATGGTGCTTTTGAAAACATAAACACCAAATAATAAATTTACAAAGGTAAACATGAGGTATGCGGTCAGCCGCTATTCCTTAAGTGCATCTGCCCCTGTACAGATTATGCCTTTAGCTGTTGTTGAGCTTTATGAGGGTTTTACGAGGCACTTTCCCCACTGATGTTCAGGAACTTGGTTCCTGGTTCTGCGTTCCTTTGCTGTCTTGACAAGGAACTTTTGAAGCCACTTTCATGTGTTGTTTTCTTACCACTGAACATGAACAGGGACTTTTATACCAAACCAGCATAGGAGACATAAAAAGCTCATAGGTTAAACTTCACATGTAATTTTATAGGAAACTACACTGCCACCCCAAAATAATGGATGATGAGCAAGTTGTTCTGTTAGTTATTTCTTAGTTACTGGGTCGATTGATCACAATCATAACTGGACACAGCCTTTTGTTTGAATTTTATTTCTACAACCCGCGACATGTTCAGAATTTATTGTTAAATCTGGCCAGCAGATCGATCTTTCATTTTTTAACATTATTCCACTAATAAGTGCTGACAAGTTTCACCGCTGGCCCCAGGTCATATGAGGGAAAAGTATATCAGTTATTGATCAAATTTTCTGATGCAGAAATATACAGACGCATGCATGAAGGTATTCCTTAACATATTAAATGTAATTGAGGTACAAAAAGTAAATCTATCCGCTTGATTTTTTGCTCCACTAATTCCGTCTCTTTTCCCTGCACTTCCACTTAACTTCCAAGCTAGCACTGGTGCCTGTGGTCAATGAGCAAGATATGGGCAGTGGTGTCTTAATGGTTAGGGAAGCCCACTTGTAATTGAAAGATTGCTGGTTTCACTCCCCGACCAAAAAGGCACCACTGAGGTACCCTGTGCAAGGTACCGCTCCCCGGGCGCTGAATTAGCTGCCCCCTGCTATGTCACGATGTCATGTATGGGTTAAATGCAGAGGACACATTTGATTGTTGTGCACTGTGCTGTGGTGTGTCAACAATGACCACTGATCACCAAATTCTAATATCTATAAGCCCTGCCTCAGTATCACCTGTTGGTAAGTGCAGTCGGAGTGAGTTCTTGTGGTGGGAACACAAAGGAGTTCCTGGTTCCAGAAAAAAGCTCATGGGGTTGGAAAGCACCTTATCTTGCTCACGCACACACACACACACACACGTTTGTAATACTATCTTTGTGGGGACTGTCCATTCATTTCTACAGGCAAAACCCTAATCCCAACAACAACCTTAAGCATAAGTAACATGGGCATCGCCGCCATTTAATCTGAGGGGGACGTGTCCCCCTCACATTTCATAATTATTTGTTTGGACCCCCCCCCACATTTAACATAAAATATTAGTTCACCCAGCGCTGTTTTCCAGTGTGTCCCCCCCACATTCAAAATGCTTCTGATGCCTCTGAGTATCCAAACAAAATACAAGACTATTGACATTTTTAGTTTTTTGATTGCAGTCACAGATTTTTATAAAATTGAATTTCCCCTTGTGGGGACTGAAAACATTGTGCCCACAACATCAAAATATCAGGTTTTTATCACACTATGTGGACGAAATGTCACCACAATGTAATATACAGTATACGTTACAAAAATTTTGTCCAACTGCCTCCAAAATGGTCACAAAATGCCCCTAAATGGCTGCGGGCCGGAGCCCTGCTCTAACCTGGAATAGTGTCGGAAGATGCGATAATTATATTACAGGTTTAGGGTAAATTATTCTACGACAATTAGAAATCTTTTTTTCACCTGCGGAATTGTTACTAATTCTGGCTGTTATGGGTCTATCCCGAGACTTAATGAGAATTTCCATGTTGAACATAATGAGATACATAATGGGGCAGAAAATGAAACAAAACATAATGAAAATTCTGATCAAAATACCTTCCCTAGAATCTGAATATTCTGTGTTACATTCTAGTGATTTAGCAGACATGTTTATAGAAGGCAACATACGATTTTTGAGAAAACAGGGCCTCACAGTCCTTAGAGCAACAGGGGGTTAAAGGCCGTGTTCAGGGGTCCAGCAGTGAATTTATTCTGACAACTGAGATTTGAACCAATGACCTTCCAATCACAGGAACAGCATCCTAACCTCCTGAACCTCACACAGCCCCTTCCTGTCATAATTTAAACATATGCTATTCATGATTCTTCTGTTACAACTGAAATGTATAAATAAGGATGTACTCACAGCTGTCCTTCATTTGCATTTGTAATTGAGCTTTGTCTGTGTGACCTGGCTCTGAACCAGTGGTAGTTGGCTAAGACTTTTAGAGAAGTGAGAATTGTTCTTTGTATGTAGGCCTCAGAGATTTTTTCAGTTCAGAGTCTAGTTTATGGGACTTGTGGACTTGTTTTCGTGCTTCCTCTTGATATTTTAGCATAGCATAGTTTGCAGTTTGCTATGCTTTGTTTTTTGTTGTTAATTTTGAAGTACTTCAAAATTTGCAAGTCGCACTGGGTAGTTGACAATAAACCAAACACTAGGACTAAGACTAACAAGGATCAGGCGTGGGTTGTAAACAATCACAAAGGACTTAAATACTAGGAATGGTGTGGTCAGCGACATCTGCTGGCCAAGCAGGAAAATGACAGCCTCTGAATGTGTGCACTCTATTTTTGGGTCTGGCTCAGTCAAGTTTTCTGGTGATACGGCCTGCGAGACGAGCAGATCAGTAACACAATTATTTAAAAAAAATCTTTCAAATGTATCCATGTAAGCCACAATCATTTCTATGATAAGGTGTATATTTTTGCTTAGTTATTTGTTAGTTTTGTCGTTTTTCTCATCCCTGTAGCCCTTTCCTTGGATTTTATTAAATTCTTTTGTTTATTACAGAAATAAATTCTAACATAACTGATTAACTGCCCCAAACCATTTAGACAATGAAGCTGTATAATTTTAGTCCATCTTCAAACTAATTAAAAAAAATTGAGAGAATTAATATGCTCTGGTAACGTGTTTGTGAAAAAGACCCATGTACTCCCCTTTAATTTAACATATAAATATTTATAAGTTATAGTATTAAATATGATTAATTACAATAAATCACAGAAAACTGTGCAATTGGTTAATTTTTAAAAACCTAAATATATATCTGTATATTCCAGTTATATGAAGGGCAAATCAGACACAGCTAATGTCATTTGCCACAACAAGCTTTTCCGTTATTAATGTGGATTAAGAGGTGGAGAACTGCCACAGGGATAGACATCAAGGATTAAATGAACAGAAAGAGTTTATGAAAAAAGTCTTTGCAAAAATCAATAACCAAAGTAACAAAAAAAGTCAAATTAAACTCTAAGTACACAGACCACATATCCACCCTCTTCACAGTTCACCCAAGTTGACTCTTAAATAGTAATTAGCAGCAACAGCAATGTGTTTACTTGTTTGTCTGTTTAAACTAGATAAATATCCTCTCTAAAATGCACAGCTGCTAGTGTGGACTAGCTGAACACACAGACGGTATTAAAATAATAAGAAATCTTGCCTTGTCTTTTAATTTCCTCTTTTAACAGTTTTACTGCTTGCATTAATATACAGTGTACTACTGCTAATGGCAATTCAATCTTAAAGGAACAAGATAAAAAAAGGAAAAAAATAGCTCGTTATTAATTGAGTATCTGTATATTTCTACAATTTGCTTACATTTCAGCTGCCATTTTCCAGTTTGACCACTAGAGTGCAGTGGTATTACATTAAACAAAACTGATATTTGTCAGTGAATTTATTACAATATCACAAGGAGGCTTTCTGCAGTATGAATGACATTTGGGTTTCTTATGCTTAAGTCTGTTATGTTATATAAAATGTATATTTGTAGAGTGAATTCCTTTTTTTCAGTGATAGGGGTGTGACAGTTGTTCTTTAAGTGTTTAGAGAACAAATCCATAGGAATGTTAAATATTCTTTGTTAACTCTAGTATGATGAATGTCTTAACTGGGGTTGTCATTTAAGTGCTGATTTCAATATAACAATAAATATGGTGATAAGACTGACTTAGTTGTATTAGCTATCCCTTGTATGCAAGTTGTTGAGAAAGATTTGAAAATGGATAAAGATACATATTTTCTTGACATGTTTGTTTTGGCAGACATTTGTCTATTGAATATAATAATTTTAAGCTCATTCTCACATACTGCACTTTTGTCTTTGCAAAAACAGGCTGATCTAGAGTGACATCATAATTAGTAAATACGTAAAGCTTTCCTCTGATTACCGAAAAAAAGATATTAAAATGAATCGGCAGGCTAGATTGCCATATTGACATATGATAGACTGAAATACTGGTGCCGTGCTGAGTCATTTATCTATAAAATAACTTACACAGCCTAAACATTTATATTTACAGTGAAATGTGCTATAATGATTACTGTTTTACTACAGTATATGCACATTTTAATTACTGATGGATTTGTAATTACATTATATATTTTTTGATACAGGTTCATATTTTACAGAAAAAGAGGCATAGAACTGCACACAGTCCGGCTTCCCTTTCTGGATTTAAACTGCGTATTTGCAGTCGGAAGTCCGTTTGCCTTATTTTGTGACTATAGCACCTTTTTTGGCCTGTCATGACAACCAATTCTTTAAGAATGCTTTAAAATAATAATAATAAAAGGCAATGCATAAGTCATTTTCTTGCCTAGATATGGTTTTGATATTATAATGTATTGTTTTAAAAATTTTATTTGTATCAAGTGAGACATTTTTTTTAATAGCTGTGACATAATTTTGTTGTTCTTGAGTCTGTCAGGTCAATGATGTCAGTCCAGAGCCTTGTTAAGTACACTATGATGTGATTCCCTTTTTATGAAAACATATTTCTTGGACTTTGCATTAGACCCAGCTTGTGATTATATTATTTAGCTTAAAAGAACATGTGCATTAAATAAAGAGGTTAGGGCGATGAGTGAAGAGGTTAAAGGGCCTTGTCCTCTAAGGTGTTTTGGATGATGCCCAGCGCAAAAATTGGTGGGTGGATCTCACTGATGCTCTTATTTGTGGACAAGGCTACAATGTGATTTTGTTTTTTAATAATTGAAGGGGAACAGTAGGATGAATGAGGAAAATTTCAAGCAGGCTAGAAGAATTCCCTTAGAAGCGCTGAGAGTTCCATTCTGCCTGTTTCACTACAATAGAAACAGGCCGAGTAATGTGGAGCGATGTGCCTTTTAACCTTCCAATTTCTTGGTGATTCATTTCTAATACTATATATTTTGTTTAACGTCGTTAATGAGTTTTGCTGCAGTTGTCGTTAGTTGGAATCATGTGCATGGTGCTGCTTTCTTACCTGCCTAAATTTATGTGTGTTTTGTTTTTTTTGTGAAGTTATATAACTCGGATGAAAAATTATATTTAATTTTAAGTTTGTAAAATAAGATTAATGAACATGTTGGAAATATTTTGCTATAAGCCATATAAATGACAAATTACAGTCTTCTAATTTGTATAATTTATCATCATTATATGAAGAACACTTGATTGACTTGCAAAAGCTGAACTTTTTAGGAAACAGGATAAAATTTAATTTTGAAGTCTGCCCCAGCTGGAATGGTTTATAATTATGTATAATTTAATTTCTGTAAGATCTGTATGTACATTATTTTCTGAGATATGATTGGGCTGTCCATTAAAACCATTTTTGCATCCTTATATCATAATTTCAGCAAAACAGCCCAGTTTGGGAAGCTATGGTGCACAGTGCAATATTTTATCATGCAAATTAGCTGCCTAACTGCAGTAATTCTCAAGACACTGAGCTTCACCTCTGTGGCGAGGTAGTGCCAAGGACTCTACTGCAGTAAGTTCAGCTACCTGATAGCCTTTCACCAAAGTCAGTCGTGGGCACCATTAGCCTTTTATTGGGGCCCATTAGACACCTTGAGAGAAAATCTACCACCCAGGTAATGAGTTCATGGTCGTCGCCTCTGGATGTTCGCTGTATTGAGCTTTCTGGCTGAAGCTCCGCTTATCGACATGTGTAGTGGTTTGTGTGGAACTGCGTGTGTTCCTGTGCACTTAATTATGAGTTATGCATTATAATTATCACCACAGTAGACAGCTAATTGTCCATATAGGCGGATTTATTAGAAATGTATTTGTGTATTACGTTCACCAAGCTGCTCAAAGCTGAACCACAAATTACCAATGCATTTACGTATTTCAGCTCTTAGCTACATACAAATGACCAGTAGGAATACAGTCTGAAACCATTACGTAAGTGATGTTAAAAACAATTAGTCTGATAGCAGCAGTTCTGTGGTAGCATCAACTGAATTTCATCAACTTTTACTTTTGCAGAAACAAAGCTTTATGATCCACTCGGAAGCATAGCTGGCTTTTGTGTGTTTCTGGTTCTGGCTCCTTTAGAAAGTGCTTCTGCGAATTAGCTGGCTTGTATAAATCTCACATCGTATCTGCTCACTGATCGATACTTCATTGGAAGGATGTCTAGCTCCTGACGTTGTTCCAGCAGAAGGTGAAGGCCAGGCAACTGAATATATTCAGTGATAATTGAAAATTATTCCAAGCAGAAACAAATTAGTGGAGCAGAGGAGAACAGAGAGGCAGCAGGTGGCTTAGTGGTTAAGGACCTTCATCTGAGACCAAAAGGAGGAGCTTCCACTTTTACATTCATATTCACCCTAAGCAGCTTCAGTGAAAATACCCAAGCGGAAAGTGAGAAATTGTTTTATAAGTACGATTTATAGGTAATAATCAAGTGATAATGAACTGTGTATATGTGTTTGCAATTGTTTTTTTTTTTAACTGGAGCTTCTTTTTGCTGGAAAATTACAATGTATCACTCACTGCATAAAAAAAAAACATTTAAACTGTTTTAGATGTGTAATTTTAACATTTTTTAGCAATTCTGAATATAAATCCTCTGAAATTCTTCTTGTTTTTATCATAATCTTGATTAGTCATTAAAGGTTCACCGTGTTGGGATATTTCTGTGGCAAATCACTGGAAAAAAGGCAACTTCAATACAATTTGTTATTCACAGTAAGGTGCAGGTTTAAAATAATACGACTTTGTGCAATAATTTGACTGCATATCATATTTTAATATACAGTAAGAAGTGTAACGTTTGAGTTTGCTTTCCAACTGTTCATATTATTCAGTTTATATTGAAATATAAGAGTTGAACATTTTACCAGCGGCTGATTCCACCCCCGTTTTCAAGCCAGTGTAATATTTGATTCCAGACTCAAGTCCGTAATCAGCAGTGCAACCAGAGAAGTTAAAAACTGCAAGGGAGGCAACTTCTCATTGATAGGGCTGTGAATACAGGCAACCAGAAACTTTTGGCCACCGGTTAACCTGGCTATTTAATGACCTGCTCTCACAGCAGGACTGATACAACCCAATCAGCAAATGACTGCCCAATTTTATATAATGTTCTAAGCTTCAGATGTAGATTGATAAAAGCATGTCTGTGATATGAAGTTGGAATTTATTAAATTTTGATATTGTTACCACAGATAGAGGCACATGGGAAATAGGTTTATTTTGGATGCACTACTGGGACAAAAGTATTGGGACACCTGGCCATTACACCTACAGGAACTTTTATGACATCCCATTCTAAATCCATAGGCATCAATATTCTGTGCTTCCTACTTTGTGGGAACAGTTTCAGGTGTTCCAGCATGACTGTGCCACAGTGCACAAAGCAAGTCCATAAAGACATGGTTGGGTGAGTCTGGTGTGGAAGACCTGCACAGAGGCCTGACCTCAACCACATCGGACACCTTTGGGATGAACTGGAACGGAGATTGCGAGTCAGGCCTTCACGTCCAACATCAGTGCCTGACCTCACAAATGTTCTTCTGGGTGAATGGAAAACAGACACACTCCAAAATCTTGTGGAAAGCCTTCCCAGAAGAGTGGCTACTGTTATAGCTACAAAAGGGGGACCAACTCCATAGTGATGTCTATGGATTTATAATGGGATGTCATAAAAGTTTCCATAGATGAAATGGCCAGGTATCCCAATACTTTTGTCCGTATATGTGGACATTTTTCTCTGGTTTTGGAGATAATGATCACAGAAAAATTTATGTTGACTGTAGTTTTAAGAAAGCCAAAATTCATATTAGTTCTCATAAGAACAATTCTTTGCTTTTTTACTTTTCATCTGTTCACATTGTTCAGTTTATATTGAAGTTACTCTGATTAGAGACTGGTATTTTGTGGGAATGTAATCAAACTTCACCCTTTATCTTTTAAGCTCAACATAAAATGCTTTGAAGAATACTTTATTTATAAGCACTTATGTAGACATCTACTTGTTTTTTTCTGTAGAATAATGCAATACAAAGTGATTGTTTTTGCTTAAAAGACTTAATTGTAAAAGCCAGCTAATGATTAAAAATAAAACGATTCTGCTTCAGGACATTAATTGTTACATCAGGTGTCTTTGGGTTTGGGTCAGAAGATGAAAGGATTCATCTGTCTGCACTAGGTTTTTGCATTAAAGTTTCGGGCAATATTTTCCAGAATTAATTTAATCCAAATAATTTCTAGTTAATTACCTGCTGTAACATTTTTTTTTCTTGGTGTATTTTTTTTCTGCTTCTCTGGATTCCTGTTCGTCTACTAGATGCGGGTGGCCTGTCATTCTGGAGCTGTTTGGAGTGCATGCAGTGGTCCGTTTTTGACTTTGCTGTGTTTAGTCTGCCCTTGGGATCTTTGGGGTCCATTTAGTAGTAGACAGCCATGCATTATTGTATGGTTGACCAATGCAGTTCTGCTCATTGCACTTCCAAGCTTATAGCCGAGTTGAGGTCAGAAAATATGGCGCCAAAGCCGTCTATATATATTTTTCCCCAAGACATCTCACAGTGTGTAATAGTGCTGCTTTGGCAATGCTGTTGCATGATAGACAATGGTCTGTGCATTTAGTAATGGAAAGTTCAGATATTCTTTTAGCACAAATACTGCTGAATGATTGTGGAATTTGGTGACAGTTGTAAGACAGAAATGCTCTCGATCAGCTCTTGCTTTCCTATGTGTTACAAAGTGTTTCATTTGCAAAACTTGAAAATAATATTCTTGAGGCAGGGTACACTCTGGGCCCCAGGAAGCTCAATGCACTGCAGCAAGCGATGCTTTTGTTTGCCTCTTTCTATGGAGCTTTTTTTCAGTGTTTGATTGCTCAGTTATTTAAAGGATGTGCTTAGTTTTGAGGTGTAATAGTTTTTTTTTTTGGGTGGAAGGGGCTTAAAGATGACCCGAAATGTAGTAATAATGGTAACAATTATAATATCTCTCAGCTGGCTATTGTAAGGGCCTTATTAAAGTTTAAAAGGATAGAAAAAGATGTTGTTTAGAGCCCTGGTTTGTTTCTATGGTGAAAGTGCTTTCAGCATTCAGAAAGGGCAAATAAATACTCCTTAGTCAAATTATGTATGGTCTTACATGTTATCTGCTCCACCACCAGATGTTTGAATGTCCGTCGTCCTTGATTCTCTGTGTTCTCCTCAGCATTCAAGCTCCATCAGTCGATTTGAATTAAGGCATAATGCAATATGCATGATTTGTTCTGAACCTTGAGAGGGCAGTTGGCGCTCGTGAGGAAGCCCTACCTGTGATTATGTTGCAGACCGGTCCTTTGAGTATGGGCAGCTACAGGAAATTATATCAAAAGATAAAGGTATCCAGTGGTCTCTTGCACAAAGCCTTAGTGTGGCAGTCCTGTGAGGCCAATAGCCATTCCCAGCTCAGGCTGCACTGAAAAGCAGCAGGAGAGACACGATGTTTGGTTTTCGAAAGATTCTGGAGTTTTTTATCGGTCAACGAAAGTCTGGATCCTACCGAAAAGGGTCCCGGAAGAGCTACAGCTATGCAGTTTCAGATGGCAGGTACCTGTAGGACTGGCTGTGAGGCTTTAATATGCAGTGCACTGTTAAAACCGAAAGCTGTGATGCTCTTCTAACTTTGCTAAAACTGAAAAAAGGAGATGCATGGAATGTGGTTGGCTTCTCACTATATGCTTAAGAAAGTATTTAACTTCAGATACTTTTATATTGTGTTCTGCCTTACAAACTCATTTTTGTAAAATGTGATTATAATAATTTCCATGGTTTTGAAATTACATTTGGTTGCACGAGGTTTGTTTCCTTTAATATATACAGCCACATTTTATGTAAGCAAAATGCATAAAATGCAACTTGTTAGCTCATGCTTATAATTAATTTGAAATATGTAGAACCTGAGTAATTATTAGGTAAATGTATCCTGCTTGCTTGTTACCCATGTTGTAATATGTCAGGCATAAAAATTTGCAAAACCATTACCAGATTGATTGTGTTATTTGCATGTGTTTTTGAAAAGACAATGAAATCGCAACACAATTGTAATGGGATGTTGTCTCTGAGAGATTTCATGACCTAAAATGTGAAAATTGTCATTATTATGTATTATCCAGTTCCTGCAAGCACTATAGTCCCATTTAGTCTTATTTAATGACTAATATGGTTATGCTATATCTTACGGTTTTCTTGTGAAACAAAGTGTTTGAACTCAACACTTAAAAAAAAAATACTAAAATATTTAAAAATATTTAAAGTATTTTTAGTGTGTGTGGGGGGTAACTGTTGTTGTTATTGTTTTCCTTGATTAATGATTATTTCAAGTGGGGTCCTCGTGACATGCTTTAGAGCTTTCTAGAATATTGTTTTTAAAAAGTCTCACACTGGAAAAGTGGCTTTTTGTAAATATTGTGAAAGCAAAATCATGTCAGCTTGTCAGCTAAAAATGAAAAGTGTTGGCTCTAGGGGCCTCGTCGAAAGAACGTGCTGTTTCTAAGATAATCTTGAAAAACATTTGTGGCAAAGCTAAAACAGTTGATGAGTATAAAAATATCATATCACATTGTCTATTTGCTAAAGATATTTGATTAAGATGGGGCACGTTTCTGTCTCCAGATGTCTGGATGGAGAAGCCGTATTCCTGTCGACATCCACAGAGCCTCTGTCCCCTGTCTTGGTAGCGTCCTCTACCCCTCGCTCAGCACACACTCCACGGGGTGCCGACCAGGGAGCAGTGAGCGTGCGGAAGCGACGCCGCGTGGCTGCCAGTCCGGGTGGACTTCACTGGAACTCCTCAGGTAAAAGATCCCGTCCTGCTCCCACAACAGTTTTCCATCACTGGCAGCTGAGCTGAACTTTCCATCAACTTTCCGACCTCTGCTCTTATTTTAAAGCAGGAATGAACAGATCTGACCAGAGGCATGATCCAAGCCGTGCAAAGGCAACATTTCAATGAGATATAAAAACATAGTTTCATAGTTCCTGCCAACATTTTAATGGGAAAACAGTTTTGCCAGCATGGTAGTAAATAACAGTAGTATGAAGACATGCATTTTAGAGCATAGATGAGGACAGCAACTGCCCGCTCATTAGTGTTGTGTAATGAGGGTACAGTTTGTCCACTGTTGGAATTACCTTTGCTACTCAATCCTCAGTTAACTTCAGAGCAATAAGAAATATTGGATGTATCCACCTTGTAAGTGAACCTCAAACGGTATGTTATATCTAAGAACGTTTAAAGCAACAATATTTTGCCATAAAATAATCTTTTGCCCCTTGGATCTCTCCCTCAAACATTAATATATCTGTCAGAAAACACCTAAAAGATGGAGTTGTGTTTTTGGTTCAACTTTTATATTCCACATTCAAAGATATTATACGTAGTACAATACTCAGATGACTATTTTAAGACAGTTTAATCCAGTGATGTTAAAATGCTTGTTAAAAAGTCAAAATGATGTACTTTGCAGGTAAAAAGGTGGGGAAAATGGAACCATAGATATGATTACCTCAGACGGGGTCTTTGGATTCCAGAAATTGAGCCCCTTAGGCTCTGATTCATATCTGCAAAATAAATATTTTATCAACTCGGCCTGTTGGTGGGACCATTCTGGCCAATCTGCTGTGTAATTGAGCTGTTTGAGGTCAGAGATTATGTTCCACTTCTATGTAAGTGATTGAGGTGTCATTGCACAGTCTCTGTGGGTGACAACACAAACAATGGTGTGGATGTGGCTCACTTCATGGAGCTGAATCCCCATCAGCTTTGCTTAGAGTGTGACAGGACAAAATCTCTTTACCGCCTTGTAAATATCACGGTGTCCCGTGATCTTTAAGGATGCAGCCATCTGAGCATCATTCTGTTAAATCTCAACTTGAAATCTTTTTCCTTATGCACAATTACATGTAAAACATTCAGTATGCAGCAGGTGGGAGAGACTTGACTTTGTGTTCGTCAGAAACTTAATTATTTGAGACAAATACCTATATAATTTTTACTTGTGCATTTCATTTTAGGGTAAATTATGCAGGTTTAGGCATAAAAATAAAACCTGTGCTATACTTGGCATATAATTCTACAAACTTTGCATGGGTTTTACCATGTGTAATGCCTAGGGCCTGCACTACTGTATTCGATTACTTTTTTTGACCATTTTTGAAGCCTCTACAGCCTATTCCCAATAAATACAACTTGACTTTATATAGAAATAGCCAGCTTCTAGTTACATCATCTTCAGAGTGGCATTACTAGAAATGTAAAAGTGTGATATTGCTGTCCTGGGTGTTTGAGCCTAATATCATAATAAAATCCAGTGATGTGCACTACACCATGAGACTAATGGACCTCCCACTCAGCAAAATGACTGTTTCATCGCACAAAAAAATCACCCAAGGAAATAGCCTAGCAAAGCATTTAAACCCCCTACTGTACAGAAGTGTCTAGCAAAAACATCATTATGTGTTGTAATGGCCTCTAAGGCTGTTATCTTCAAAAGGATAAAACTTACATGTTATACAGAAATACATGAAAAAACACTTGCAGGTCTGGCTAAGAGTCAAAAAATACTGTTCGATATTACATGTGAGCAAAATGTTTACTACTATAGTTTATTCAATACATAGTGTGTTACATAGTTAAAACAGACAGTACAATTTTATGTTAATTCATATAATATGCCGGTACATAATTTTAGTGCCTAATGGTTTGGATCCTACGTTGAGATATAATTCAGAATGACATTCTGTGCCCTATTGTGTACACTTTGATACAGGATGTATTAATAAGAGTGGACTGTGTATGTGTTTTAATTAACATGCCTCATCTGTGTCTTCAAGGTCAACATCCCTATTAGTTGGCATACCAACTCTATCTATCTATCTATCTATCTATCTATCTATCTACATATACAGTGCTCACAGAAAGTCTCAGTAAAAAGATTCAGTAAAAATCCTGCTAATTTGTTGGTTTTATGACAAAATAATCATTGTTTTTATTCATTTGTCTACAAAATATACAAAAAGTAGTTTTAAGTGAAACGTTCATTTCAAGTAGTAATAAATTGAAACCCAAATTACAGCTCTAAAGGAGCTGTTCTGAGTTACAAAACATTCATTGACAAACAGTCTCATTGGGTGCTTTTTAATTAGCAACACCTTTGTAATAACATAAAACACCACACATTTGCATTTAGTATTCCTTTGGGAGAAAGTGACTGAAATTGCAATTAATAGCAAAATGGCAAGAACAAAATTGAATCAGTCAAAAAAATTATGATAATTAAAATAATCTTTGTGTGGAAGATCTGTGCAGATATTTTAAACATTGCTTGCCAGTGTACTTTTGTTGTGAAACCAATACATTTGCAAAAATAAGCAAGCATCCCAAGACTTTATATGAGCACTGTAGAGTACCAGTCAAAAGTTTGGACACAGACTGTGTAGTTATTTTTTACTATAAAATACTGTATCACTCTGCTTTGTCAGAGACTTGGCATGTCCAAACTTTTGACTGGTACGGTATATTCATTTAATGCTGATTATAATAAACAGCCAAAGTATTCTGAATAATATGATAAGAACTACAATATAATACTATTTCATGCTTGTTTTATTGAAAATGACTTGTTATTCAATTTTTCCAAGAGAGTGTAGAGATAATATCAGTATTATTTTATGTTTCTTTTTGCTGGGAATGTCCTGAGTTTGGTTCTTAAATGTTTTCCAAAATCCTGTTTGTCTTCTATGATCCAATAGAGGGTGCTGTAATTCAGTGGTTCAGGTGCAGGTACACACAGAATCCTCATTCTGTGCAGAATTTAGGGGGAGTGTTGTCATCTTACACGACCACTGAGCTCAGTGCATTTAGATAGTGACCGATTACTTCCAAGGCATCTTTGTTAATACAAATATATACTTTTGGATCCCGTTCCTGTCATACAAGCTCACTCTTATTTACTTTTTGAACTTTGGCTCAATCAATAGATTGATTTTGTTAGTAGGAAGTAGTACATTTAATTATGACCAAATTTTTATGTTCAGTACTTTTGGGGCCTCTTCATCTCAAAATGTGACTGCGGGAGTTTCCAGTGCATCACAGGGCACATGTTATGTTTTTTTGCAGAGATTGGAAAGGAACAGACTCAAGGTCAAGATTCGAATCCATTATTCTAGGTGTGTGTATCCATGGTGACACCCAGTGAGCCATTATAGCACATCTTTCACCAAATGTTGTTAAAGGTTTGAAAATCTGACTTCACCATGTCATAGTTGGATAAGGAGAGCTCGGTACATGGAACTGACATCTCAATCACTGTTGTTCCCTCTTTCAAATATACATCCCGCATATGTAGCAGAAGGCATTAAAATGGACTGATTCAAAAATCCTAGACTATTACATAACAGTCTTAACTACGCCCCCAAACGCAACATACACCAGCCCACGTTCAAGCCTACTGGACCTGCACAACCTGCGGCATATATTTTCTGTCTCGAAGGTCATGCATGCCCAGTTTCCACAAGTGCACCTGGTGGGGAAAATATATATACTGACAGCCAATGATGTAAGGTTATTCATTACTAGTAGGCTAAGATGGTAAGTCCTATTCAGGAGTATGTTTTCCAGTCGCATGGTTCCAGTTATGTAAGTTGCTAACTTTATTAGCAATTATGCTTTTGGGAAATACACCCCAGGTTAGCAGGGGAGTAGTAAACAACATTATTAAGTCTGTGATACTGACATTGACAAGAGACTTCTGTGCTGCCTGTAGCCTCCTTTTGGTTAGCTAAACAAATACCTAACTCGAAAGCAGAAGTTCAAATTCATAGCAAGCAGCAGTTACTCGCTGCTCAGCTGGCTGTTTGGAGTACTTGGTAAAAATTGCATGACAAAATTAGCATTGCAAAATCATTAGTTGAATAAGTGCAAAATAATTACAATGTTCTTGTTACAATGTTACAATGCTAAAAACAGTTATGACTATGCTAGTGTTGGTTGTTTATTATTATTATTATTATTATCAAGTTGATTGCGTTATACTTTTACACACCAGGCAGCGCAGTAGGTTTCTTTACACCAGCATCACCACAAACACGTGAGTAATGCATCGCGCTATGATGTCACTACGCTGAAGGAATTTTTGTAGCTCCGTTATAATCTTATGGGACCGCTGTCATAAATGTGGTATGTCATTGACCAAAATGTGATTATATGGCACATGACTGTAGAGATGTTAGTTATGTGTGAGCCATCATAGCGCCTTACTCCAACCCAGCCTATTAGTGCAGAGCTTATCAACATATTAATGAAATTACCAAACAGAAATGGGAAAATGGTTTGCTTCATTCTAAGGCCAAATAATGCGGTTGTAAATGGGCCTGTTAAACTGTTTCTGTGCATTTTTCGACCAAACCAAGTTCATATTCCTTCAATGTAGAAACCACAGAACAATTTAAAATACTGGGAAAATGCACTCTTTGGCACCTTTAACGTAATGTATTTTTTTTTTTTTTTTGAAATTTTGGAAATGAGGCCACTTTTACATATTTTCTAATTGCCTTTCAATTTGCAACTGGCTGAATAAATCATGTATAGAAAATCTGATACGCTAAGAAATCTGATGGTTGGTAGTTTTAATTTCCTTCCATGTGCTGCAGGCATCCCGAAATCTAGGTGTCAAAATAATTATCCCATGCAATACCTGTCTCCAAAAAACAATCTCTATAATTTGATACTTTTTTTCTTACATGTATAAGTACATAAACTACACCACTGCTACTACATATTTTTTTATCTCAGCCAAAACTTCCAAATCCATCCATCCATTGACTTCCGCCTATCCGAGGTCAGGTCGCAGGGGCAGCAGTCTCAGCAGGGAACTTCCAAATCCACCATTTAAAAATAAATAATATTCCAATTATTTTGTATCAATACACGTGTTTTCACAGAAACGTAATCCATCCATATGTTCCTCTTCAATACCACTTATTTAGTACAGCATTGTGGCAGCGACATAATCTTAATGTTTACGTATTTATTTTCTTTAATCTGTCATTACACAAAAACAAACAAATACACAGGCATGAAGCTCACTTATGAAATTCACTTATGCTATTACGATCATTACCTACTATTGGGAATGTAAACCACATTAAAAAAAAAAAACTGTTATATCAGTTGAATACTGCAAGTCACAAAAATATGCAAAACATCTAACTCTCTCTGAAAAAATGACCAAAACCAGATCATTTTGGACCTTATTCAGGAGACACTTATTCAGGAGTCACTAACAGAAGCACTAAAAACACCACTGCCAACTTTCATATTGAAATGCTAAGTGAAACATTAATTGGAATATAAAATATATGCAAAATATATTGTACTGGTCCTCTGCCATCTAAGCCAATGTTCAGATTTCCACAAAAGATCTTCTGGTGTACTGGTAGTTTCTGTTCTAATATCCAGATATGATGTGTGATATTATTAATAATAATAATAATAATAATAATATTATTTCATTGCACAGAAAATGAGTTCATCACTTGTAAAATCCACAGTCATATATATACACTCACCTAAAGGATTATTAGGAACACCTGTTCAATTTCTCATTAATGCAATTATCTAATCAACCAATCACATGGCAGTTGCTTCAATGCATTTAGGGGTGTGGTCCTGGTCAAGACAATCTCCTGAACTCCAAACTGAATGTCAGAATGGGAAAGAAAGGTGATTTAAGCAATTTTGAGCGTGGCATGGTTGTTGGTGCCAGACGGGCCGGTCTGAGTATTTCACAATCTGCTCAGTTACTGGGATTTTCACGCACAACCATTTCTAGGGTTTACAAAGAATGGTGTGCAAAGGGAAAAACATCCAGTATGCGGCAGTCCTGTGGGCGAAAATGCCTTGTTGATGCTAGAGGTCAGAGGAGAATGGGCCGACTGATTCAAGCTGATAGAAGAGCAACTTTGACTGAAATAACCACTCGTTACAACCGAGGTATGCAGCAAAGCATTTGTGAAGCCACAACACGCACAACCTTGAGGCGGATGGGCTACAACAGCAGAAGACCCCACCGGGTACCACTCATCTCCACTACAAATAGGAAAAAGAGGCTACAATTTGCACGAGCTCACCAAAATTGGACAGTTGAAGACTGGAAAAATGTTGCCTGGTCTGAGGAGTCTCGATTTCTGTTGAGACATTCAAATGGTAGAGTCAGAATTTGGCGTAAACAGAATGAGAACATGGATCCATCATGCCTTGTTACCACTGTGCAGGCTGGTGGTGGTGGTGTAATGGTGTGGGGGATGTTTTCTTGGCACACTTTAGGCCCCTTAGTGCCAATTGGGCATCGTTTAAATGCCACGGCCTACCTGAGCATTGTTTCTGGCCATGTCCATCCCTTTATGACCACCATGTACCCATCCTCTGATGGCTACTTCCAGCAGGATAATGCACCATGTCACAAAGCTCGAATCATTTCAAATTGGTTTCTTGAACATGACAATGAGTTCACTGTACTAAAATGGCCCCCACAGTCACCAGATCTCAACCCAATAGAGCATCTTTGGGATGTGGTGGAACGGGAGCTTCGTGCCCTGGATGTGCATCCCACAAATCTCCATCAACTGCAAGATGCTATCCTATCAATATGGGCCAACATTTCTAAAGAATGCTTTCAGCACCTTGTTGAATCAATGCCACGTAGAATCAATGCCAGTTCTATCTGGACTTACCATCTAGCAAATAGAAATTTTAATTATATTTTTGCAAAAAGCAGTTGTTTCACATGATATAGAAATGCAGCAAATGCTAAAATGCACAGGTGCCTGACAGTGTTTAGTTTCAGGTGTGGAATGTAATCTCCAGATTGAGAAACGCTGCTTTATTTTGAAAAAGTCATGAAAATGAATTTACGTATGAAACGTAGGATTGTTTTCTATTCTGTTATCGATTGATGAAGTGGAATTTTTGTTCAACTTTATCTCTGCTAAAATAGAGTTATAGGTATAGGAGGTAGTTGGTAATATTGGGAATAAAGAAGGTAAGGAAAAGTCTTTAGAGAATTCAACATATCACAGATTTAATCCAGCACAACTAACATGATGTGTTATAATAGTGAACAACTGCAGAACAATACTGTTGTTCTATCAGTGTGGCTGCCTTGTTTAGTGCTGAGTGTCATTGGAAGTATATGTAATACTGTATTGATTAAAAATAGTACATTTTCTGACATACTGTAAGACAAACTCAGGTTTCTCATTCTGTGTATTACGTCTAAGCAATCAGGAGTTGCTTAATCCTGATTTAGCCTTTTGTGGAAAGAGGAAGTGGCCCTTCACCCTATAGGTGCCAGCCTAGTTGAGCCGAAACCGTTGCATGCTCTACATGACTGTCACTTTCAGCCAATGAGGGATTAGTTTTAATAGATAGATAGACGGACGGACGGACGGACGGCATGCCCCTGCTTTGCACGCAGACCATGTGATCTGGATCTGCATGGTGCTTCATCTGAGTTGGCCATGCTGCGTGTATGTGCCCTGCAGTAGATTAGCAGCCGCTCCAGGGCTTACCTCTGCCTTGGTCCCTGTGCTACCAGGGACAGGTTCCAGGCTGCTCCCCTGGTGTCCCTGTCCAGAATAAGCGATTGTAAGACATTTGTATTTCTTTTACACTGCAGCTTTCAAACAGTAATAGCAGTGTAACTGTTTCTCAGAGTAAGAACTGTCTCATACTCAGAATGAAGATGGTGTTTTTCCGATGCCCCATCCCTGAAGCAATGACAGTTTGTTGTCACTTTAGAACAAGTACCCACCTATTTTCTATAGTGTTTGTAATGGCATGGAGGCCAGGGCTATAGTACTGCTGAGGTTTCAGGTTTTTTTTACCAGCCAAACGGGTTACACTTAAGGGGCTTTTAATACTGGAAGTGAGGTTAGTCTTGTAATATTTATTAGGACATGTGCAACATGTCCGCCCATCCTTCATATGTGACTCTGCTGGGTCATTGATCTCATTGAATATTCATTCACTATGGGCAATCTACTGTCACCCATTCACTTGTTGGATTGTGGCATGAAGCTATATTATCCAGCAATCACACCGACGTGGAAGGTCAGCGTGCACAAAGCGGGGACTGGATTAGAACCCGTAACCCTGTCGGCGGAACATCTGAAATATTGTTATTTTTCAGCAGGTAAATATGTTAGCAAGTGTCCATTCTTCCTTTGGTGACTTAGTATTTCTGTGTATCTATATGTATCTATACATGTGTGTGTGACTTTCAGTGCAATGTGTGTCATTTGAAGAAGGGGTTGATTAAATTGCATGCCCCCCCCCCCCCACTAGACCCCTCGTTGTCACAGGAACAGCACTGCAACAGTTGTCATAGAAACTGGCCCTTTTCCATTACCTTGGGACCTGTTTTGTTTTACTCTTTTGATTCCCTTTTATTAATTGAATCACATCAGCAATTAACTGTATTTTTAGAGCTCGCCAGAAAATACACGAGGGTGCATTATCTTTGCAAGAATTTATGTTATGATTTTGATACATAGTTAAATGAAGCCTGCTATGTTTAGAACTGAGTTGGAAAGAAAAAGGTATATGATCTGGGCTGCTAATTTTAGCCCAATGCTATTTATTTATGACATAAGGCACTGCATCATTACAATGTTAACTGCAGGCAGTACTTGAAGTCAACATGTAAAGTACAGAAGACATTACAGCCATCCTGAGTTAAGTACAACTTAATTAACTATGATTTTAGAAATGTGTTCATATGTTATTTTTTACCATTTTGGGAAAACAACTCAGGAATTTAAGTAAGCATTGCATTTAGTGGGCTGCCCTGTCAATGTGCAGTGAATTGTATTTGTAACATATTCTGCATATTCATCCTGGATTGTCATTGGTGTGAAGTTTCATGACTGAAACTCTGTGAATCACAACTGACTATTGTCCTGACAAGGTCTTTCTTCCATTTTGTTCTACACTTTCAGGAATAGGCTGAGTAGAGAAACAATTAGTATTGGAAATATGTATTTTTGGGCGTCATGGTGGCACAGAGGTTAACGCTGCTGCCTCACCGCAAGAAGGTCGCGGGTTCGGGCCCGAGTCCTTTCTGTGTGGAGTTTACACGCTCTCCCTGTGCTTGCGTGAGTTTCCACTGGGGGCTCCGGTTTCCTCCAAAAGTGTGCAGGATAGGTTGATTGGTGAGTCTAAATTGGCCCTGGTCTAAATTATATTTTCAATACAAGAAATATAGATATTGTACAGAAAATAGAATAGCATAGAATATAATTTCAAATAATTTTTTGCCTGTAATGAGTAATGTAACTATTTACCTTTTCAAATTAAATAATGCCGTTAAAAGTACTGAAATTTATATGGGTTTGTTACTTTTCACTTGCCTGAAAATATTAATGGACAAATGCAGTCTATTCTCTTAATATTCTGTTTTTGATCTAACGTCATCCTACCTTACGCTGGCGCAATGAATGGGTGATATTAGGTAAAATGATAGATAAAATTTGACAGTTATGTTGTCTCACACTGTCACAGCTGCAACACTAAAATAATATAACTACCCAGATAGCACAATGCATTGGTATGATGTCTCTGCGGTGCTTGAAAATCCAGCAGCAAGGCTTCTCTATGTCGCAGAGACACCGCTACTAAATATCGATTTGACATACCTTTGATGTCTATGCGATGTCTTTCAATAGCAACACTTGATGTTAATGAGATCACTATGCTACATTTAGCCAATTGTTATTTTTCTCGATTAGGTTATTTAACCCACAGTAGATTTATACTTTATTTATATACTATAGGGCAGATTTGTTCTGTTTACACTGCATGTAGGCATACTGTTTAAAACCATATGTCACACAAACAAGTTAACTGAGTAAAAGCTATTCATTTATTATTTTAAATATTGACAACATGACAGAAACAGTAACAATAGGCCTAACAGTTATGCTAAACTGATTAAAGCAAAATTACTGAAAAATTGCGGTCAGTGGTAAAGTAATTGAATTACTTTTGAATGAAGTGACTAGTAACTAACTAATTGCTCATTTTCAGTAACTTGCATAACATTGGTCATTTGTATGGATTACTTTATATCGCTAATTTTCACAAAATAATGCCAATAGCCAGATAGCTAGATTTTGGCCATAAAAAGCGAGATTAGTTTGTATCTTTTTCACACTGACATATTTGCCTTAATAATTACAATCAATGTAGGTCCATTTAAAACATTAAACTGTGCACCCACGGCTGTGTTGTAGTGCTAAGTTTGTCTAGTTGCATTTTTTTCATGCTCCTGAACGAATGAAATTTTGGAGATATTTGTTTTTCATTCGACAGTCATGATTTGCTTCTGTAAACATCCTGTTGTATAAACAATCATGAGCCCCAGGAAGTGAGTAATATGACAATCATCATGTCTTCTGCCTGATGTAAATGTATTAATTTTGTTTTTGTGGTTTTAATCTTTTCATGTGGTCATGATTATCATGATTCATGCAGTTCCTAGCGAGCATTTGGTCGTCATGTTCATTTTAATATGACAAAGGATTTTTACAAAATCAAGGACCATAAAATGGTGGTGGACTTTCTTTGATGTACTTTTCTTTTTAAAGTAGAAATTACAGTAGACTGAAAAATATCAGCCTGAATTTTTGTGACATTAGAATACCACACAATAATGCCTTTGAATCCTGCTGCCAATAGGGTTGGTAATTGGAGTCATTTCAGATTTTAACAACTTGTTAATTATTTTTCCATGTCACTGATCTAAGGGAATAACACTGATTATCTCCTTACAGTGGCACCTGTCATGGGGTGCCATTATGTATCAAGCAAGTGAGCAGTGACTTCCTGAAGTTGCAATAATAATAAGCAAATGTAAGGATCTGAGCAACTTTGACCAGGGCCAAATTGTGATGGCCAGACACCTGCTTCTCCAAAGTGGACAATAGCTACCAAAAGTGGCTATAACAAGGCCAACTGGTGAACCAGTGACTGGATCATGGGCACCCAGGGCTCATGAGTTAATAATTGCTATGATATAAATGTTTCAGAACACACAGTGTATCACAGCATGCACTTTGGGAATAACGCAAGCCAACAGAGGCAGTGTGGTGCTCTGGGCAATGTTCCTTGGGTTCTGTCATTCATGTGGATGGTACTTTAACACATACAAACCTACCTAAACATTGTTGCAGACCAAGTACACCCCTTTATGGTAACCGTATTTCTCCATGGCAGTGGCCTCTTTCAGTAGGATAATGCATGCTGCCACACTGCAAAATATTTCAGGAATGGTTTGAGGAACTTAAAGAAGAGTTCAATGTGTGGACTTGGCCTCCAATTTACCTATAGCTCTCAATCCAATCGAACATCTATGGGATGTGCTGGACAAACAAGTCTGATCCATGGAGGTCCCACCTTATAACTAGGTGCCATATAACTTCAGAGGTCTTGTGGAGTCCATGCCATGAGGGATCAGAGTTGTTTTGGTGGTACGAAGGGAATCTGCACAGTGTTAGGCAGGTGGTTTCAATGTTATGGCTGATCAGTATATACTGATATATGGCCTGTATTACAGTAAAAACTAATCTCTTCCTATTCCTTTTCATCACTCACTAATGAGGTACTTGAGCTGTTTCCTCACTTCAAAGAGCAGTTTACTCTTTGCTGAGAAAGCCTGTCATATGAAAGCTCTGAATTGGATCCCACTTGCATATGAATGGTCTTGTGTGTCAGGGATGAAGCATGAAGGCGTAAGACGGACAGCATCATCTACATAAACCACCTTTATAGCACCAAACTTTTGAGCAAATTTCTGGTGCTGTTAAATCACCACTTTGTGCGGTTTTGTTTATGGAAACTTACATAAACAAAGAGGTGATATAGGTCTCATCTTGGCTAATTCAATCAATGCCCTGCTTGAGTTCCAAAAAATGTCAACTTGTTTATCATGCTCTGGTGAAATCTGGAATACCTATGGGGCTGTAAAGAGTTCCCCAGTTCGTTGGCCCACAGTTATAGCCAAACGTCTGAATGATCAAGTGCCAGGTTTAGACTCTTCAGTAAATCTGTCACATCTTGTGGGACATGCTAAGGGGTGTCAGTCCATCTTACTGTTGTAATATTCCTTCTGGTTCCACTTTTTAAATGATATTTGACAATCATAATCTTGTGGTATAATATCCTTCTGCACAATATGAAGAGGTACCATAACTATAGCATTCTTCAGCAACAGAGCTTTAAGGTTTTAGGTTCTCCAATGTACTCCTTTCACCCTTCAACTGTCTCTTCAAAGTCATCCTTGCATCTACTTTGCTAAATACAGGCCATGCAATGTCTACGTGCATCTTCTAAGGTAGCAAGTGTTACACGGAGAGTCCATAACTAGCACGATTCTCCAGTAACAGCTCATTGCTCAATTTCAGGTCTGAGAGACCACTGAAGCTGTCTAGCAGAATTATGGAGTGAGCTGGTGGCACTATTTCGAACACAACATCAAAGATGTCACCAAACAAAATTGTTCATACCTTAAACTTTACATACAACAGGCAGAATTGTATTGTGCATGTGCAACAGGCCTAGAATATATAGAATTGCACTGAAGGCAAATATTTTTTATTTTGCACAGGAAGGTCCTTAATGGTGGAAGAAGAAAGTTTAGGAGTTAAGGACACAAAGCTGCAATACTACTGGGGAAATCCTCATAGAGACCCTGTTTTTGCACCTTTAATATTGATAAAATATCCAACCCGTATCCAAATATCCTAAATTGCATCCACCCATCCAGTGCACCCACTGGGAACGACCCAGGATGGGGCACCGACCCATCACAGGACACAAACACAACCTTCACACCTACCGACAATGTCTTTGGACTGCGGGAAACTGGAGTACCTGGAGGGAACCCCACGAGGACATGGGGAGAACATGCAAAGCCCCACACACGCAGCCATGGCGGGGACTGGAACCACTGTGCTGCCGTTGGATAAAATGACATTTTTAATAAATGACTAGATCAGTAACATTTAAAGCATGATGGAAATGATAAAAATACTGACAGGGAGGTCAGACTTGTTATAGAGTGGATCGTGGGCTGTCTTGCTTGATGCAGTAGATGCTTGATGAATTGACATTTCTAAGCACAGGAGGGAATAACAGCAAGGACAGATTCCTTTTACAAAGGCTATCAAGGAACATGAGCCACTCAGAGAGAAGCAAATTGACCTGAAAAATGAACGCTTCAAAGCGGCATAACACAAAATTCCATTACTTTTATCAGCACCAGAGCAGCCAGAGGGTTCCTTCTGTCATGGTTTCCTTACCCAAACAGCAGGCGAACTTGAGCTGACAGAAGCATCCGTGTAAGACATCAGTTTGTATTACAGCAGATGCAGCCTGGCCTGGCATTATTCTTACTGGCAGCTGCTACTTGGGACATCGCCATGGTTACATGGTTACCAGGAAATACGAAGTTAACCGTCTGCTGGACTATGGAGTCGGCGGTAGCAATGAAATGCAAATTACTGTCTAATACCGTTTTTTCTTTTAAATGTGTGTTATTTAAAAGCATTAAGAAATTTACTGTGTAAATACTGCATAAAAATACAGAACAAAACCAAGCACCATTAAAAAAAAGAAAAAATGAGTATAATTGTTTTGAGAGGTGAAATGATGCTGCATACTTTCACATATTATTATTACTGTAGCTGCTAATTACATACTGATGTCAGAAGTAAATCCATGTTATTTTGTAAAGCTCCAGATTTAATGAACTCAGGTTAAGTGTCTATCTCAATGCTACAAAATAAGCACACAAATGTAAATATCTGGGCTTTAAATCACGCATATTACACGCACACATATCTTATTTTGATAAAATATTTTTGTTTTATGTTAAACATTATTAAGTCAATATATCAGCCCTGTTGGGGCTATTTGACTGAGTTTTTATGGAGATTTGAGTAGAATATAGACTAGCTTTCAGTCAAAGCCTGGCACCAATACAGTGCATAATTAGAATTAGATCCGTAAAACAAGTGTGGACAAATATGGCGTTTTAATGAAGTACTTTCTTACTTGATTGGTATTTGAAGTCACCAGATTCTAGTTTTCCTATGTGCTTACCGATTTTAATAAAGAGGGGCACAAAAAAATCATTTATTGGTAGAGTTTGAATGGTTGCATCCCTCTCCTCCTTCCCTTAACGTCATCCAGAACTGCATTGCTCTTGAGTGTGACGCCCACACTTTGAGTGTGGCATCTTGGGACCCGCCATTTTGCTTTACCGCTACTCTGTGTATCAATTAAGTAATGGCTGGCAGCCCGTCATACATTTTTAACTGGGCCATGGTTGAACTCCGCTTTCGTGCTGTTGGAATACACATCTCAATTGACCTGAGAGATAAATTTGATACACTTTTGTGCAGCAGCTGACAGGTTTCCTGAATGATGGTTAAATCCGACACCCTTTCCTCCTGTTGTGTTAAAAGAGAAGGAGGAAAACCGCAATAAGGAAATATATGGAGCTCAACAGGGAGAGGTACAGTTGCAATGCACATAGCAAAACTGAGACATGCCTTGGGAACAGGGTTCATGTAATAGATAATGATATGAATTTTTGCTTTTTGAAAGCAGTGCCAAAGTCTAGCAAACTTCTCGCCTTTGCTGAGAACTTTCAAATCATTTTAGGGGTAAATTACCATATACACTCACCTAAAGGATTATTAGGAACACCTGTTCAATTTCTCATTAATGCAATTATCTAATCAACCAATCACATGGCAGTTGCTTCAATGCATTTAGGGGTGTGGTCCTGGTCAAGACAATCTCCTGAACTCCAAACTGAATGTCAGAATGGGAAAGAAAGATGATTTAACCTATTTTGAGCGTGGCATGGTTGTTGGTGCCAGAAGGGCCGGTCTGAGTATTTCACAATCTGCTCAGTTACTGGGATTTTCACGCACAACCATTTCTAGGGTTTACAAAGAATGGTGTGCAAAGAGAAAACCATCCAGTATGCAGCAGTCCTGTGGGCGAAAATGCCTTGTTGATGCTACAGTAGAGGTCAGAGTAGAATGGGCCGACTGATTCAAGCTGATAGAAGAGCAACTTTGACTGAAATAACCACTCGTTACAACCGAGGTATGCAGCAAAGCATTTGTGAAGCCACAACACGCACAACCTTGAGGCGGATGGGCTACAACAGCAGAAGACCCCACCGGGATTCAGTTTTCATTTAATGTATGACCCCTGATAATTTTACTTACTTTTTCCCAACCCATAAAATCAGATATTTATTTCTACGTTGTCTGTGCAGATATTCAAAACTTCAGTAAATTCTGCACAGTACAGTAGTGTTTTCATGCTAATCACCATGCCATACATTTTTAATTTTGGATACATAGCCTTCCTCTGCATATATGCATGTACCTATAACACACACAATCTTTACTTACCACGCAGTTGGTTTCACTGGAGTACTGAAACTTTTGCACTAGAAACACAATGCCCCTTTGCTGGAACTACGAGAAAGTGCACACACCGCTGTGTGACAACATGACAGAAACCACTTACACAAGTAGGTTTGTGGCCCTTTGGAGCCTCTCTGTAGAAGGACTTGGGATAAAGCGAGATCCTGCATTACACATTTACAATCAAACACACAGATGTACACACAAAGAGAAACTCAGGGTCAACAGTTTACGTTAAGGGCATTTTGAGCTGTAGGAGGGGGGTCGAGGCATCACTAGTGATTTGTCAGCTGAAAATCACGGCGAGCTCACATGAGGAACTGGATCAGTCTAGAAATTCAGGTCTTAGTCCAGTTACCTCATTCAGTTTGTCCTTTTCCCAAAGAAATGATCCTCATGCAATTACACAACGTTGCACCTGAATCCAGAATAACACATCATAATGAAAGAGATCTACATTACCAACTATAAAGTAAAACTGATTTCAGTCATTATATACTCTCATCTCACCTGTGCACTTACAACTTTTAAGGATTATTGTTAAAGATAAGACCGTAGCATCCTAAAGAAAGCAATCTATTACAATGTAAAACTTTATGGAATACTCCAGTATGATGAATTGTTTTAAATGTTCAAATTCAAAACCAGAAACACTGCACAGTAGCAACTAGAGATAAACGGATTGTATTGGTCAACTTCCGGTATCGGCCATCAGCTGATTGTTAAAAATGAGCCGATATTTACCGCCGATAATTCCCTTGACATGGTACAACATGGCTGAACATGGTACAATGCCACTTGTCATCAGTCCATGCCTCCCGGTTACAGCACCACTCCAAACGCAGCCGTCTTTACGCTGGTGTTAACGGCAGCCTACGCATGGATCGGTGAACCTGTAGTTCGGCTGATGCCAGTCATTGAGACACGGTGTGGGATGACTCGAGGTGTTGTAGAGAGTCAAATACATGTGTCCAGATAGCAGGCGCAGATGTGATAGGGTTCTGTAATGCTTGGCACACAGTACGACGTTCTTCCCTTGGTTTGGTCTGTCTTGGGCGACCGGAACCTTTACGATGCGCGTGGGTGCCCTCACATAACCATTGGTTCCAACATCGGGCAATTGCACGATACAACTACCCGGCCTCATGCAAACCCACAATGCACCCCTATCAAACTCCGTCAAGTGCTGGTAATGCTGACTAATGCGTCCTTTGTTTCTGTTTACTAGACATGCCAGCTCCTTGCAAATCAAATCATTTACATTCCCATCACTGGTCTGCACATGTACCAAATTACATCAAAATCAGACCATTACTTCTGGGTGCTTAACGTTTTTCTCACTGAGTGTATTTAAGCAGAACCTCCCAAACAATCAAAAATGGCATCAGTTCTCGAAATAATCAGTTATCAGTATGTGCTAGAAGTTTCCTTATTTCCTTCTTCGCATCACTGGTAGCAACTAAATATAAAGTTTCTGCTATAACAGAATATAAGCATTCCTTTAAAACCTTCTGTTCGGCAACATTTCATTATAAGAAAGCTTTTAAAAGGGGGTTGGAGCAGACCACTCAAGACCTCTCCAAATTCTTGGTATTGCCGTATTTAATAACTGAGTATTTTTAATACTTTATGAGATTCAGCTTTTCTTTAAATGTTAAAGCTTTTACCCACAACGCCTGACATTTTATTATCAGTTTGGCTCTCAGACACTTGTCATCGTGGTCACTAATAGTCACAGTGTGGTACACTTGTTGAAAATTAGCGCTTCAAAATGATACATGAATTAATGAGCTAACTTAGCAGCGAGTGTATTACTGCATGGGCAGAAGAGCCGGAACAGGCAAACATCGCATAAAAGAGTTTCGCTCCTTTCCCATATTTAGCAGTTGTCTTTTTAAAAATACCTATTTTATTTAGGTTTTAAATATATACTTTTATAAACAAGTATTTTTGTAAACATTTTTGTTTTGATGTGAGTTCAGCAGGCTTTGAGTCACATAACTTTTCAGAACAACAATTTTACCTTTATTAATCAGGTTGTTTACGGCCTCTTAAAAATACCTAAATTGCTTATGTGATGATAATTTCCAAAAGGTCAGGAAAACATAGTAAAGCTATGTGATTTAAAAAAAAATAGGTATCATGGATGAAGTCTATGACAAAGTAAACTTGTACACTTCTGATTCATGATTTTTAAGAAAATAAAGGATGGCATTGACTGTAATAGTCTGATATGGAAAGGACCTCTGTAACACAACTATTTACTTTATAAAAGCACAAAATTTTAATGGTTTGCAGGTCTTGTGATTAATAATAAGTTTAGAGGTGGAATAAAAATACTAATGAATTATGAGGACAATGTAATAAATCAAGGAAGGAAATGCGTAGAAACCACAAAGCAATAGTTTGTTAATGACAAAGGGCAAAAATATGAGGGAAAGATATTATGTAAGTATGAAGCACTAGAAGTAGAGCTGGGCGATATGGCAAAAAAAATTATCACGATATTTTTTCCTGTATTGACCAATATCGATAATTATCAATATTATAGTTTCAGAATGCTGTTCCATGTAATAATCAAAATAATAATAAAAATAACCCTATTCTGACAAATAAAATGAATCCATTGAAATAAACAATATTAGTAAACAAATACTTATTTTCCAGTAAAACAAATTTTACAGTTTACATACAAAATTCCCTTAAAATTATAAAAGGTTATTGATTTTCAAGTATTCAAAGAAATATAGCTCAAATGAACAAAACCATATAATAATGTAACAATGTACAAAGCTGTATAATATTGCAAATATGTTAAAGGGCAAACATAAAATAAAGCAGGACAGAACTGACTGCAACAAGTATCTTCCTCTATTCTTGGTCTCTTAAAAACTTTTTAAAATTCTGAGGTAGAAAAGTATCTAAACCAAACAAAAAACACTTATTCATAAAAATGCCAAATCATGGTTAGACTTTTTTGTCCGGCGCTGCAAAGCGTCACCACGCGTCACCATGTCACATGGTACAGAATCCTCGCGAGAGCATGACGACTTGAGACAGACCGTGCAGCACAAACTGGAACCGCCTCCGTGACGACACAACTTTGCCCTTATTGGCTGAAGATTTTAGTCACACGCATGACGTTTGTATCCCAGGAAGTTCCAATGCGTTATCTGCTATTTCTCCCGAAAAGCACGTAAAGCAGTGAGAACTGGTTTTCAGTTCATTTACCTGGTAAAATAAAGTTTAAATAAACTACATAAATGCTCTAACAGTACACGTTAGTGGCTTATTTATTGTTAGTTACTGTAATGTTGCGCTGCTTTATTTGTTTAATCGTCCAGTCTGTGAAGAAGGCATTCAAGTAAGAATTGCATTGTACTCTGTACATGACAATGATAACCTTGAATCCTTGAAATACATGTGTTTGATCTTCTTCCTGACAGCTATCTTTTTACACAGAGCCACAATACACAATAGTTTTATGCTAACAGTTTGCAGACTGCAACATGCTTGTATCAGGAGTTGGTTATTGTAAAAGGTGATATTTGTATAGATTTATCTACACCCTTCTGGCAGTGCTGCCATTGCAGTCAGGTCTCGCACACTATGAGGAGTAGAAGTTGTCCGACTTGGCTGCAGTCAGTTTATACTCCACCCCTGCAGCCGCCGACAGATCGCGTTCCACGTTGCATCAGCTGCAGACAGACCTAAGCCCAAGTCGAACGCACCCATTGCTTCTTTAGGGGAGGATGGGCAAAATTACAACGTCGTCGGTGATTGGCTGATCTGCTGGCGTTCAGTAAACCTCTGCTCGATAGGCCATCGAGTTGTCTGTCTCAGCGCATTCTCTAAAACGGAGCAAACCTGGTTGATCGAGTTTTATAGTCTGTGTGTATCATCGTGATCGTCCTCATTTTTTATCGATAAAAATCGAGATCGTCTTATCGCCCAGCACTAACTGGAAGTATGAACAATAGTTTGGGAGTGGCTATTTGCACACAGTGCGCTGCTTTAAAGAGGTCACAGGGGCTGTTTCACAATCTGACAAGCTTGTTGTGCATATAGTCCGTGACTGAGGCTTGAAAACGGATAGATGGCTCTTGAATTGTACTGAAATCTATGCCTGAGATACAACTTATAACCACTAACATTTTAAAGTGTTCAAGTATTTATGTCACCGTGTTAGTCCCACCAAAATCTATCTAGTTCTAGATCTAGTTGTTCTAGGGCACCACTGGCTCAGAATCCATGACCATTTCATCTTCTGGAAGCAATAGGAATTATTGGCTTACTGGGAATCTGGTATCACTGCAAGTGTTTTGGCATTTCGTGTTTAGCTACCTCCATCAAGAACCAAAATAATACTCAGTATAATTCCCCTAGAGTACCAGCAATATAAAGATGTCTTCAGTAAAACAAATGCAGCCTCTCTCTCAATTGGGACTGTGCCATGAACTTGCTCACTGGTAGTTGTCCCCTGCATAGGACGGTCTATCCATTATTGCTTCCAGAATCAGAAGTCATGGACCAGAACATCAAGGAGGTCCTCACCTTTGGAAGTCTGTACCTACTTGTCCCTCCCACTGCTGTAGGTTCTTTTTTAGGATGGTGGAGTTTGGCACAGCATACATTATCATGTTCTAAACTATATAACTATTGAGTAATTACCCTTTTTTCCTCTTGATCCCTGCTGCTTTGGAATATGTCTGGACTGTAACCATCTTCACAGAGTTAGACTTCTGCAAAGCCTGAAATCTCATCAGAATTCATGAAGGGTATGACAGCATTTATCACCACTAATTGGAACTATGACAATTTACTTATGCTGTGCATTCTCACTAACGCCCCCCTGTGTTCCAGTCATTTATGAATCAGGTGTTCTAAGCTGTAGTGAATAAATAGTAATCAACTCCCCTAACATGGCTGCCCACCAGGATCATGTAAACCCGGTTCTTCAGAGAAAGCAACCCTGAAAACCGTGAGTTTCATAGAACCACCATCTCTTTCCTAGGCTACAACTTAAGGCAGGCAGAGTTTGCCTAGATGATAATAAAGTATCTGCTTGGTGCTACTGGCCTAAACACGGAACTTTCATGGACCTGCAGGGCTTCCTCAGCTCTGCAGATTTGCACTGTAGTTATCATGTAAAGCTTCAATAGAGTTTCCACACCATTAACCTCCCTCATCTGTAAGGCTGCAAAAAGGAATACTGTATGTGGAGCGACTCAGCACAGATTTTCAAGAGCTCAAGACTTTTTATAACCTCAGCACCACTTCCCCTCAAAAGAAAGTTAGCCTCATATGGTACTGTGCAAAAGTTTAAGGCAGTCAAACAATGATGAGTAAATGATCTTTATGTTGGTGTAAAACTATGATGTCTGTCATAATGTGTTAGTATAGTCATTTCAAAACCTGCCCTACAGACACCCCAGTATTTGCACTTACCACAGATATACCCATGTGTTTTTTTACTCAACCATTAACACATCTTGTGTATCTAATCGGTACCTCATTGAGTTAGTTAACTAACTTAATTGAGTATGCAGTGAAAGTTAACAAATAAACAGAATGGCTGAGGCACACTTAAAGAGAGGTTTAGGAGTTGGGGACCCCTGGCCTAAGGCATTTGAACGGTGCTGTGTATTGATTCCTTTTAAATCATTAAGCACTTTAACCCTCTAAGCAGCTGTTTGCAGTTATCCGCCATTTTTAAATTTCTCCTTTCCATGTCTCCTAGTTAAAGTTAAAGCTGGTGTATACTCATTTGTTCTATGCTGGCTGAGTTACCTCATCCTCTAGGTGTTAGTGGTGAACCTGCATATTATGTCCATGCCCTGTTATATTATAGGCACCATTGGGGTCAGCTGCAATAGCTATGTGACTGAGAGTGCTACACGTCATCATTCCCTCCTTGTGACATCCTTGACCTTTACTCATTGAGGACTTCAACCACTCTTATCCAGATCATCCTGCCCTTTGCTGTCGAGGGGGGTGTACTGTCACACATTTGTTTAGCCAAGCTTACTGTACATTCAGTCACACACACACACACACACTCTCACTCTCACTGATCACACTCCACCTCAGCAGACTATCAGCAAACCTGTAGCTCATGAGCTTGTTTTGTTTTGAGTTATCCCTTGGTCTGGTCGTGTGTAATTTCATTTTTGTGCCTTGGCTCTCATTTTTTTCTGTCTTTGTATCATGTCTAAAGCTTGCTGGTTGTGCGTTTGTCTATGTATTACACTTACTGGCCTTTATGTAGCCTATGGATTTGGTTTTCTTCATCTACCGTTATCTGTCCCACAATCTGATGCCTGTGTTTTTGACCACATCTTTCTCAGACTGCAATTAAGAATTAAGCCATGTCCTTCCCACAAGTGGATCCTCTCTCATTAAAAGATAATGGCTGATTTAATCATGGGCAGGTAAAAGCAGACCATTTGAAGTTAGGTAGCAGAAATTCTGATAACTCCATGCCACATTTTTTCTTAGATAACACTGCTTAAATTCCACGAATAGTCAGAAGGGATCAAAAATATTACCATCATTGTTTTACTTTTAGTTTTATTATTAATTATTATAATTAAAACAAAAATAGGTACTGCAGCAGTCAAACTTAAGAAGCATTCGTCCTCAAGTTCATTACATTTATTGATAGATGTATTTGGTAAATAAAGGCTGAAGTATGGGGTAAACAGAGGGTTATGTAAAACGAAGTACTGAATAAACAAGCAAAACACGGGGTGAATCACTCCGTGATACTAAAAAAGAAGTAGATTCCAGAAAAACTGAGATGGGCAACATATTTGGCTGGCTGAAGGAAACTTAACTGGTCTCTTAACAACAAAAACAATGTTTTTTGATTCATTTTAATGCTGAGAAGTGCACAGGGCAAAACTGTGATGAAGAAGCATGTGTGAGGTCAAAGATTTGAAAAATCCATCTGTTTCTGAAATGAGAGAAAGGACTAAAGGACTAAGAATTTTACTTCAAATGGTTATACCTCTTTGACACCAATACCAAGTCACAACCAGCTTAGTGACTTGGAATCGTGATGACTTGCATCTCAAAACTCACGCACAGCAAATCACACTCAGTTTGTATTCAGTATAAATGTTTTTTCATTGGAGGGTAATGTGAAGATTAATTAACTCCAGTCATCCTCAGTGGCATATTGACAGATTTCTTTCCTGTGACAGCTGGTGGCTTTTATCTTCTACTTCTACTTCAGTTTGTTCATGCTTGGATGAAAACAGTGGTGGAACAAGGGCAATGTGACATTCAGTAGGCTATTAATGGAAAACTTAGCTCACCATAGTATTTTACTATATTGACTATTTGGCATTTGTATATATGCAAGCAATGAAGGACAGAATTTTCTGCCAACACCAAGGAAAGGTGTAATGTTTAAGTGGACAGTATAAAAACTAGACAATAGTATAGAGAGAGAATGACCTCAGAAGATATTGAACCAGCCCTCATATTTTTGCCCTTGTCATTAACAAACTATGACTCGGAGACTCGAGAATTATTGCTTTGTGGTTTCTGCAAGACGCCGAAAAGAAGTTTCAGATGAACAGCGGGGACTCACACCAAGATCAAACCAAGACTTTCAAAATCAAAATCATGCCATGGTGACTCTGATCCTCTCAAATTCAGAAACGCGGTTGGTTTTGAAAGTCATAAACTGTCCATCTCTATACGGACGGCTGACACGAAAACTCCCCAAAGAAATCAGACATGGGACAGATCCAAAACAACAGAAGATGAAGGTGCATAGCAAAGAGCCAAACCACATACGATACATTAGATCATGTCTGAGGACTGCCTGAAGCAGAGAGTTGTGGCAGGACATGCGTAGCTTCTTCTGTAACTGTTGTAAATGCAGTCAAAATGTCACAAAGCAGTTTAGTCAGAGGTTGTCAAAAATGGCCTTTTTAAAATAAAATAAAAATATTGCAAAATACTGTGTCTGTTTTTCAAATATGTTTTTGGTATTTGCAATAGATGTTGGTTACAAAACAAATCAGGAAAATGGTGAATGTGAGGCTGCTATGGGTTTGACAGTGTTACCGGCATTTTACCGAAGTTACAGTATGTTGGGCTCTCGTCTCATCTTGCCATCCATGGAGCGTTGCTGTGTGGTGTTGGTTGCTAATGGGTGTCTATTGTTTCCCTTTGTCTAGGATCACTACAGCGGGACTATGACACAGCTGAAACCCTGCCCGTACCTGGGCCGAAGCGAAGCCCGAACAGCGACACGGGCAACCGCACCATCCCCCTGGGAGAGTCTCAGAAAGCAGCCCTGAAGAAGAGCATCTCCGTGGATGACCGCCTGTTACAGCAGCAGCAAAGGGAGAGACACAACCTGCTCACTCGCTTGGAAAGAGGCAAGATCAAGCTGAGGAACTTACATGTGAGTATCGCTATTCTTCTTCTTCACATCAGGTGGCTGGGGATAAATGGTTTTCTAACAACGCTAGAGAAGCTAGCATGTGCTTTGTCATGGGTTAAAGGGCAGTTTTGTCTTTAAGAAACAGCTTTTCATTTCTGTTTCACATTCTTATGGATAGATATGTCATGAAAATAACATTTCATAGTTTTCTGGATCTTTCAAAAACATTTTTTTTTCCAGAAGAATATAGCGTAAACCGTAAAACTGCATCGAGACGTGTCGTAACTGGAAATCTTAGCTCTAAGTGAGACTGCATTCATATGCCGCGTAAGTGAGTTACAAGTGCTCAGTATACAAAATGTAATGCTACTTTTTAAGTATATTGAAAACTGCACCACATTAATCAACAGTTTGTGCCGCACAACGCAGGGTTTCCCTCAGCACTTTATGGACTTGGTGGTCGGCCAGACCTGAAATTTATACGGCCAGGACAACATTTTAAATGAACAAGCACCTCTTAGTTTTCTATTGAACGTAAACAGCTGAATTTATAAGGTAGTACTAGTGGAATTTGAAATTTTGTTATATTAGGAAACCTTGCCACTGAATAGATTGTTTTTTGTTTTCTTATTTGTTTTTTTTCTTATTATTTTTTAGTATATAGATATGATAGTCCGTGAACCTTACATGTAGAAATAAATACAAAAAGACGCAGGAAGTGAGAGTTCAAAAAGATTCACCTGATGCTTGTGCGTTTTTGTTTCGCTTAATCTTTTGATCAGTGCACTAAACATCAGGAGGAGAAAACCATCAATACATCGCAGAGCACGGAACAAACAAACAAATAAATAAAGGTCATGTTCATTGAATAAACCAACTGGTGCAGAATAAAGCATATAATTGCATATTTGAAGCTGCAATCACCCCTTATGCCAAAGTCTGTCAGTCTGACTGTGAATGTGCAGTCAGTACAATATTGGCATATTTGTGTTTTCCAGACATCTGCCGTGCATTAACATCTTCCCAGGAGCCTCACTGCCCAAAGAAATGATGAGAATAATATGGGAAAACAAGTTTGCCATATATGTCTTATGGATGGATTATGATATACCTCTGAGAAAAAAAAAGTCCTTTAATGCCATTTAAGTTCCCGAAAAAATTAACCATAAAAGCTATTTTACTGGATGCATATGCATAATATTCCCAATCAGATTAATAACTTTGGCATTTTATATGCTTGGAGGAGATAAAAGTTCCTGTTAGCCACAGAGTAGGATTGTGGCATTTATTTGTTTTATTTAGTTTCTTTCTTATTTGAAGTGTCCTTTTCACTTATAAATGTAATGAATAAAATGAGCACACCATTACCAACAAAGCCATTTGATTACACTTTAATAATTTTTAAGATGAAACCTTTTCCAGAGAGAATACACTGGATGAGTCATTCTGCCCATAAACTTACCAGTAAAAATGAAACACGATTAATAAAGATCAGTAAAAAGATGATGTCATCTGTTTTGCTGTTTAGATATTAGATATTAAGAAGATATATATAATATAGGGGCAAATTACTTATTATTCTTGTTTAGAATGTAGTATTGTAGGTTGTAAGTGATGGTAGACATGTTGCCTTAAAGCTTCAGGGTTTTCCTATGTGAAGCTTACATGGTACTCCTGAATTCTCTGGTTAGGTTTAGGTTTTGCAGTTTACCTGGATCAGTCTCTCCAGATTGACATTAGCATGTGTGTGTGTGTGAGTGATGGCCAAGAACTCTACCACCAGTGGTTCCTGCCTGGTGCTCCTAGGTATTATCTCGAGGTGTTTGAAACTGTTCTTTTATATATAAAACATTCTACATGTACATTATGCCTTTGAAAATTTATGTTGTTTCATAGACTTCTTCTGTATTATTTCAGAAGAGTTATGTAGGACATAACTAAATCAATACTGAAGTACCCTACCTAAAAGCCTGAATGATCTTGGAAATAGCTCTGGTTTACTTGGGGATGGAAAATGTGAAAAATAAAATGCACTCTGGTGATTCAGTGCTCCTACAAAAACTTTAAAGGGGTTCCTGTAAATAAGACTGGCTGCCGATATATTGCAGACTTTAAAAATCACGTGGGCCCCTTTGAGAAAGAGTAGTGGTGTTTTATTGGCCTCTTGGCTAAATCTGATCACCCAGTATGCCCTCTGAAATGCATTTTGAAGAACAAATGCAGCATTACAGTGACTGGTCAAGACTGCATGCAGAATACATTGTATCAACATTGTATTTTCCGTGATGCCGAGTGGTAATTACTGTGGCTCCTAGGGTACTTCTTTGTATGCTAGTTTTTGGCAAAATCTGATTTTAATAAAGTTTGATTTTGACATAGCAACTGCTAAAAATTATAAGGGCCTTAAAGATGAACATTAGACCATTAGACATTGTGACCATTAGTAAAAGTGTGTATGTAATGACACTGACAACTCAAGGGTATTGATTGTTGTACGTCACACATTTAGCTTATACACAAAAACACAACAGGTTTCCTTTCATAAAAATATCTTTATTGTAAGAAAGTCATCAAGTCAAATCAGTTTATTTGTACAGCACATTTAAAAACAACAGGAGTTGACCCAAAGTGCTTTCCAGTCAAGGAAATAAAGGATTAACAAGTACTAAATACATAATATATAAATACCACAAGCAGATACCAACCTATTTAAATAAAGGTTGCACTTTGCTTAGCATGATGTTACGCAATGTCTCCACACAGATGCCTTTCGGCGTAATGCCTTCTTTAGTGCCAAAATGCATCTGTGTGGAGACATTGAATAAAATCGTATTAAGCAAAGTGCGACCTCTTCTTTTGTTATTTGATTTATTCTTTTCTGTGGTCCAGCACTCTGATTAGATGTTATATCATTAGGAGTGAAGTCCATTTCTCTAGACTTTGCCAATCCTTTCAAGGCAGACAAAACAGTACCGTTGTTAACAGGCCAGCTATTCGGACTATGTACTGTAGATATTTTTGCGTAAAAAAGTGCAACTACTTATTTTACACTTGAGCTATTTTAAGAGAGCACAAAAGTCAAAGACACTATTGCATGTAGCACAAAAACTTGTTTTGGGAGTCACATACAGTATACGCTTAGACATTTGCTGTTTCACTAGGCACGTTCTATTTAAAATGCCCAGTGCTTACTTAGTATCCCTGATGTTCATCTACAGTGCCATGTTTTCAATTATGCTCAATATGAACTTCTTTTTATATATATATATATATATATATATATATATATATATATATATATATATATATATATATATATATATAGTGTTGATATGCATTATAATGGGAGTGCTTTTTGTAAAGAGCAACTCCTTCTCATGAGTGCACGGTTATCCAGATAATCTATTCCAGTGGAGACTTCAGATGGATAGATAAACAGACAGATATACATGCCAATGGATCTTCCACAGGAAAGTGTTTATGATACCATGAGCTTTCAGTGTTCATTCTCTCAGTTTTTAGAAAAAAAATCTGAAATAGTGAAACTGGACTTTTATGGCTGAATTAGTGAATTATCCTCTTGTACATCCATACATAAGGTGAATCAGTACATGCTAAGTCCACAGATCAGTTTCTACATACACTCTCAGAAAAAAAGGGTAAAAATTTGGACTCTGAGGAACATTTATGTACCATTGATCGTACATTAATGCTGTTTGTACCTTTTGGATGTTCTTCAGAGACCATTTCTGTAGCTTAAATGGTACAATTACAAAGGTACAGCCACAGTGATGAACAAAGGTATACATTTTTACCCTTTTTTGTGAAAGTGTAGATTCTCGTAGAATTATTCATATATGTGTTGATCCATGTTGTATGTATGGGTCTTACATCAAAGACCCCGATTGGAAAATCATGCTTCAATCAAGAACCCACCACCCTTGTCCATGAATGAACATCCAGCCACAAGAAAATTTGGAAAGCCAAATCAAACCATAAGCTGTTAAAGAATGTCATCCATACATTTTCTGTACCCACTGCAAGGTACAGTTTGCAAGTTCTTGGGGGTCTGGAGCCTATCCCAGAAGCTCTGGCCACAAGGCATGAAATTACCCAGGATTTCCAACCCATGGCTAAGTGTGCACACCATTCACATCTTCGGTAACTACAGTTCACCTTAGTGTGTTTTTGGACTGGAGGGGAGGGGAAGGGGGAGGGCTGAACTGGAGGAAAGAACTAGTCGCTAAACACCGGGAGAGCAACATACAAACCCCACACACAAAGTTTGGAGGCGGAGACTCAAACCCTGGACCCAAAGGTGAGAGGCAACAGAGCCTACCACTGCTGCCCAGGTGTCAAATAACCTTCTGACGTAAATGTATGTTCTTCTGTGGAAAAGAAATAATAGAAATAGAATAGAAATTGGAAGACTTAGACACATTTAGAGTAGGTGTTAGATGAGCTATAAATAAACCCTGGATCTTTCCCCTTTTTTATTGGCTGTATTTCCGGCCTCCATTATTGAATTTGGACCTAGTATACTGGACCACATGTTTAACAGTCATTGAAGTTTGGCAGTCATTTTAGGTATTTACTTACCTCTAATGTTTAGTTAGCCATAGGTGAACATTGACATTGTGTTTTTTTATCACTTTTGGCCCCTGAGGTTAACATCTCACAGAATAGCAAAGGTTTTAGTGGCAGTGACATTTTAGAGTAATGGAAAAAAATGAAACAAAAAACCAACTTGATTTTTAAACATTTTCTTTCAGTGATTACTTTTCCCAAATTTTTTAATGTAAGACAGTGTTGTGGTGATCTTGGAGTACACCTCTGCAAGCAAAGAGCAGTAGGCAGATTCCAGCTAGGATGAAGTGCCAGGTCATCACAGATACATATGTGTCAAACCCACAATGTGACCCGCTCCAAAGAATATCGTTTCTAGCTTATATTATGTACCTTGCATTGTTTAAGACAAACTCTAATCAAAATCCAGTGGTGTATAAAAACACTAAACAATACATCAGAGTCAAATACATTCACTTTCCAGTTAACTGTAGTCTGTTTTCTTTATGAGGGGAAAAAGAAAACCATTTCTTTTTTGGCTCTATGGTTTTGTCAGTGATAACAGATACTGTATGTCTGTGATGAACCATTTTGGGAGAGTCAGGTGGCCGTGAAAACTCATATTCATTTGTCTCTCCTGTCTGTGTTTTGATTTGTTTGTCTTGGTGTGTTCTGTCTTGTGGCACCCCTGGTAATTTGGACTAACGCATTGTTATCAATGCCTGGTTCATTGACTGCCGCTTGTTTATTTGTTTCCCTTTTTGTACTTGAAGACCATCATCAAGTTTGAATAGCATTCTTTCTTCGCTCAGAGGGCTTCTTGATAGTTTTGTGCTTACTAATAAGTGATGTTTGCCATTTCCCTGTGATGTTTCCCGTCTTTCCCTAAAAAGGGAAAAAAAACCCAAAGAAACCTGTTGCTCTTGCCCAATTTCTTATGTAATGTGTTTTGTTTCTATTTTTATTTTGTTTTTATGTGAGCCAGTACTTCAGGTTAAGCACTTTTTCAAGGGGGTGTTCCATGAAGCAGGATTAAGGGAAAGTCTGACTTATTTCGACAAGTTGGGCTCATTTAAGTGGGAGTTCCGTTCCATCAACATGTCTTAAATGAATCCCCGCTGAGTTACCATGGTAACTTAGGCGAGTCTGCTCTGGGCCAGGTTAACCATCTCGCTTAGTTAAGCATTGTCTCAAAGAACATCCGACATGTGGGAACTGATTCCCAAAAGATTGTTCCGTCGGACGAAATTCCGCGCTCTCACTACTCATGTTATTTAATAAATATAACAAAGTCTATAAAAATCACGCCATTCCAATTAATTCCAAAGTAATTAAAAGCATACCCATGTGACAACGGTCAAACATGAAATGCAATGAAATGAAATTGAAAAAAAAAACATTAAAATAATTTGAACAGAAAGGTATTTTTATATTTTGTTTAGTCACAGTCTATTTTGAAAGTATATTAGTAAAAAGCAAAGACAAGATACAATTATTTGTGCAGAACATTTCACACGGATGCAATTGAAAGTATTTTACGGAGATCAAATAATAAAGAATAACATTATACAGTAAGAATGACGCGTTAACCTAACCCAGAAAGTTCCCCGTTGGCTATGGGGATTGAACCAGGTATTTTCACAGTGTAAAGCGGCGGCGTAAACCACTGTACCACAGTACTAGACATTTGTAACATCACCGTGCCTCTGGCCCCTGAATTTATATAAGGATTATTCAGTGTTTATAATACACTAACATAAAAAGTAATTTATGTTTCACAGACAATATACTGATTGACTGTTGGTTCAACTAAATAATGAATGATATACAAATACACTACCAGTCAAAAGTTTGGACACGCCAAGCTGCATACAAAGGAGAGTGATAGTGTTGTATCACAGACCTGGCCACCTGACCTAAACCCAGTATAAATGGTTTTGGAGGAGTTTGACCAGAGAGTGAAGGAAAAACAGCCAATGAGTGCTCAGCATATGTGTGGGACCTCCTTCACGACAGCTGGAAAAGCATCGCAGGAGGCCACCTCATGTAACTCCTGTAGAGGAGACAGTAGGGTGAGCCTGTTCCTGGAGCAATTCAGGGCCCAATGGTGGGATGGCTCTGCTGACCACAGGATTTGAACCAGCAAACTGAAACCCCAACCCACAGAGCTGTGCCCTCCCGCACAAATAATTTTGTTTTGTTTATTACTTTTTGATCAGTGCATTATTCCATATATGCTATTTTACAGCTTTGATATCTTTACATTTTAGAGTACATACAGTATAGAGAATGGTACAAATAAACCATTCTATGGGTAGGCATGTCCGAACTTTGACTAGTACTGTATGCCCTGTCACTCTTTTTTTCTTTTGGTTATAACTTTAATTTAGAGTTTTTTGACTTTTTAAATGACTTCAGGTTTTGGTCTGTTCACTGCTTGCATGCGGTCCAGAGGTATACTAAGTTGCTCATAATGAACAACTCCATGACGTCATTGTCCGTTTCAGCGTAGCGCATTCTGGGTTGAAATGCTGACTTATGAGGGACACCAAGGTCTGTGTGTTAGCAGTATCTGGCTGTGGTAACAATACCTCGTCTTCATTTCATTCAATTATTATGATTTGTTGTTATGGTTGCTCAACATCATTGTGTGCAAGACTGTAACAGTGGTCCCAGGCTCCATTGGCTTTGTGTTCCACACAGTATGGAAGACAACTAATTAAATAGAAGCACGTTCCTCCAAAGATGGCGTCTCATGCACATATTTCTGCGCGGCTTGACACCACTCCTCAGTCCCTTTGCCATGCTTTTTGTTTGAATCCAATCAAAAGTCATCCTACCATGTACTGTCCACCTGTCCATCACAACACATGTTCATGATTGTTGTGCATAAGTCCCTTATGACTAATCGCTAATTGCATAGGTAGCCATTTGATGATATTGATAAGCTTGGTGTGTAAACAGCAATATTGCTGATATAAAGGGCTCAAATGCATTTTGACTGAAGTGATAATGATGGGGTGGGGGGGGGGGGGTTCAGCAGTACCAGCATTTTTACATCTGCGTAGTAATCAATATTAGGGATCAAAGTATGAGATATCAGAGGCACATTGCTGTATAAATGTCATAGTTATAATTAAATATCAATTCTTCTTTAAAAAAAGCAATAGTAGGAGTTTCTTTTACTTGCATTGTGGACTAATAATAAAAAAAAATTGTGTTTAAAAAGAACATCTGGCTAAATAGGCGTAGCTGTATTGAAAACATGCACATGCACAGTAAATCTAGGGATTGTCTGATTTTGAGGGCTACTTTTCCTTTATTTGAAAGATAACTTTATGTCCATCGCCATTATTTTAAAGGACTGCTGTACATTACAGATTATAATTTCTACTTTACCAAATACTCAGTTATTTAGTTTAAATGGTCTGGTACCTGTGTTTTTCAGAAAATGTGATGGTTCCTCTTAGGGTTTTGAATGGGCCTGAAAACTTACGGTTGGCCTGACCAAAACTAGGCCATTCGACAACATAGCAGATCCCGTCAAATCAGGAATTAAAATATAACAAATTATGTATTATGATCATATTGTATACCCCATTTTTGCATAATGTTCAAACCATGATTGAAAATTATCTTTATAAAGGCACACAATATACAATATCTGTGTATTGTATGAAACTAAATAATTACCTGCCTGGCATGAAAATATTATACTTGTGACTCAGGTTGTTACAATAAGCTAAGAAATTCTCAAACATTGTGTCAATAGAGCCTATTTATTTTAAACTAATGCACAAGGTCATATAGCATAACATAAACTGTCTATTCACAGAGAAAAAAAGCCTTATTCATACTTTGTACTGAAAGAGAATGCAGTGTTAGCATTTACACAAACAGAATATAAATTTCTTTATTTTCCTTTAAAGGACCGGTATGACTGAAGATTTTTCTGTGTTATGTGAGAGCAAAATTCAGAGACATGCAGTCTAGTTGTAACGCTACACAGCATTCACGCTGTATTTTTAGATCAAAACAGGAAATATAAAAAAAATTGAATGTCAAGAAGAAGTAACTGTATGTTTATTAGGTTTTTTTTCTAATATAAACAAAGACTTTGAAGAAGACCTTCCCTGAGGTTTTGGCATGAAGTACTGTAGGATAAGTTGGATATTTTTTGGAGCATGTAACGTGTTATATTAGGCAGCTAAGTTGCTGGGGCAGTGTCAGGGATTAGAAGTGGAATTTCAGTTAAGCCTCATCTGTTTACAAAGCTACGGTTAATATGCGCATTTGATTTTAGTTTAAAACAAGCAAATGACTTTCTTTTAGCAGCTGAGCAAGCTGTTACGAGTATCTATGTTGGAAATACAATGCATGTTATCAGAGGAGCAACCAATAGCTAAGTACTGTATCAGCAAACAAAAGTCATAGAATACTAGCAAAACAAATGTTTCTCCGCAGAAATAGTTGCTATTCACAAACAATAAATCATGACACATAATCCATGCTCGTCACATAATCAATTATTGTTGTTGTTGTTTTTGCTGCTGCTGCTCCTGTTGCTGTAGTTACACAAGAATGCACGTAAACACTATATCATTTAGATACAATCTTTGATTGATGAAGTTTTATTTCAACTTGGAAAGGATATATAATCAAGATATTTTGTTCAATCTAAAATAAAATCATGCTGCATATTTGCATTTATTGGGCCAGTTCCACGAAGCAGGGTTTCTTGCTTAGCTGGATAACTTGTTGGATTTAAGGTTGTCTAGGGTAAATGTAAGTACACAAAGATAAAGTCCATGTAGCCCAGACTACCTTAAATCTGGCAACTTATCCGGCTAAGCAAGGAATCCTGCTTCGTGAAACAGGCCCATTCAATAAATTGAATTGTAGAGCTGTAGGTAAACCAGTTAACAAAACACGAGAGCGTACATTTTTAGATCAAGACAAAAACTGTCAAACATTCTTTGCTGAAGGAGAGTACATTTATATGTTTTTAGTGGTGAGAGTGACGTTCCAGGGCAGTGCTGTCAGGTAAATAAAAACGTAATTGTCTTGTGGCAAGCCAAAGTGCAGTGGTGCAAATATTCTGACGTTCCGTCGTTTCTATGCAGTTGGACTTCAGATGGAAAATTCCACAGAATATCAATGGCATCACTATGGTAAGGCAAATGCTCCAGTATTCTTGTGGACAAGCAGGCTTTGTGATGTAAATTTAACCGACAGCTGTCTATGGTGAAAAGAAGGAAATTCTTTACCCTGGTAGTATTTCAATGACAACAGTTTAACACTATATGGACAAACGTATTGGGACTTCTGGCCGTTACACCTACAGGAACTTTTATGACATCCCTTTCAAAATCAATATGGTGTTGGTCCCCCTTTGCAGCTATAACAGCTGGCACTCTTCTGGGAAGGCTTTCCACAAGATTTTGGAGTGTGTCTGTGGGAATTTTTGCCCATTCATCTAGAAGAGCATTTATGAGGTCAGGCACTGATGTTGTATGTGAAGGTCTGGCTCGCAGTCTCACTAGTTCATCCCAAAGGTGTTTGATGGGGTTGAGGTCAGGGCTCTGTGCGGGCCAGTCAAGTTTTTCTACGTCAGTGGACCTTGCTTTGTGCACTGTGGTACAGTCATGCTGGAAGAGAAAAGGGCCTTCCTGAAACTGGTCCCACACAGTTAGAAGCACAGAATTGTCCAAAATGCCTTGGTATGCTGAAGCATTAAGTAATCCTTTTCACTGAAATTAAGGGGCCTAGCTCAACCCCTGAAAAACAACCCTGTACGTTCCTGAACGCTTCCACTTTGTGATAATACTACTTATCAGTTGACCATGGAATATCTAGCAGAGATGAAATTTCACAAACTGACTTATTGCAAAACCATTAAATGACAGTACCATGCTTGAATTCTCTGGGCTCTTCAGAATGACCCTTTCTTTCACAAATGTTTGTAAATCTGACTGCATGGCTAGGTGCTTGATTTTATAAAAGTGTGGCAATGGGGATGAATGAAACACCTAAATTCAGTGATTGAGAGGTGTGTCCCAATACTTTTGTGCATATAGTGTACGTCTTTTCTTAATGATGCACTATGATTGAAATCACTTGAGTTATATATTTAGAAGAAGCACTGAGGGCATAGAGTGAAATCCTTTTTAACAAAACTCCTGCCATTTAAGTAAACAGGTGTACAGATAAAGGATGCATGGGAGCTTTTGAGTCACTGAAATACTTCTAATGACAGATTACTTTAGAAATCAAAAATGCCCCTGTCATATAGCATATGTTTTAGGTACAGCTGAAATAGAGGAACTGAAATATGACGTAAAAGGACAAGTGAGGTGAACGGTAACTCTCAACCACACCAGCTACTGTATCAGTATCTTATCTGCAACAGGTACAGTGTGTATCATTGGCTAACATTTTGCAAGATTAGCTAAATTGACGATGACAGGATTGTGAAGGTACATAATGCAAGACCAATGGGATCACTTCTGAATTACTGTTATGGTGAAGCCCAGTATGATATACTGGTTTTCAGTCACTTTATCAAGTCCTCTAGTCCTGTATGCTGATAGTTGGACCTATTTTAAGCTTGTCAGATTTGTTTTTTGTGACAAAATGTATTGTGTATGATGCATTGTGTATGTTTAAATGATACTATTCATATACTTAAAATGTATTTGTTTATTTCTTACACTTATTATCCCCAAGTTATCACAATACTGGTCTTTTAATCCAGATGCATTATTCTGTTGTCAACGAAGATTGTGAAAACTCGTGAAGAATTTTGTTTTTCAAGACAGTGAAGGCATGAAGATTTGTTTATGAAGCACTGCATATATGAATTATTCAAGTTTCCCTTTGTGACTTGAATCAGAGGTTTGAATTACACAGCTATGTTAAAAAAGTCATTTAATATTTAAGAGGTTAACTAAGTCTTTTTTAATAATTAGAGTAGCCATAGTGCGGACACCTCCAGTGTCTGAATCCCTCTGCTCTGTGTATGTGAGATGTGTAATTTTCTCCCCAAGTTGCTGGGTATTTGGGTCTTCTCCCGCAGTCCTAATACGTAGTAGATAAGCTAATTAGCATTTCTGTATCCAAGGAGCCCCCATCCAGATGACATCATAAACATCTGATGCTTGTATCCTGATTATATGATCATGTGCACAGGCTGCATATTTGATCATATACAAAAAGAGGAGGGAGCTTATCATTGGTGAATTCGCAGCTTATCCCATAGCTTTTACATGCATGTTAAGTGGGGAAAAAATCCATCTTGCAGAATTATGAGGAATTTAAATGAGTTTTGGTGAGGTTGCTACTCACCAATAAACTTGGAATGTATTGGTTACCTGGACATGTCTTAATTTAGCATTTAATAAAGATCAGTATGTTGGAGAATATATATTTTTTCATTACAAGGTAGAAGTTTACATAAGTATGGATTTATTTCGAGAGATATAATCTAAAAATGTATGCATCCTTGCAGAAGAAGCTGGAATTCCTGCATTGACAGTCTACGGAAGATTTTAAACTATGTTTATTATGTCCTTAAAGCCAGACATCTAAATGCTGTGTTTGAGTAAATCTGCCCCAGCGTTTCTGTTAGGATGATTGAATTTGAGTTATGAAGGACTGTTTTTTACTTTGTACTGCAGTGTAATTTGCCTGAAATATATGGTTTTAATGGGGTATTATGCAGAAGTTCATGTCATTTCACAAGCTAATTTTTTCTCTTTTCATGTTGTTTTTCAAGAATGGCAATTAAATAGCAACATTGTGGTAAAATTCAGTTTTTATTGTTTCTATAGCTAACATACATTTTTACGAATCTCGACAGTCAGCTTATTAATAAGACAATAAAATTTTTTGTCTCCTAAGTGAACTGCAGATAAAGTCAAGCTGGTTTTAGTGAAACAAGATCCACCAGTGTGCTGTCGCTTTAAGCAGGCAGTAAGAGTAAGGCACGCACCATAATTACAATCCCAAGCTGCTTTCATGATTACAATGAATGTGGTTTTAAATAAATTATCCTTGCTGTCTGAGCAGTTTATTATACACCCATAGAAGAATTGTTCATTAAGCAAAATAAACATCTATGCAATAGAGAATATAAAGAGGATAGAAATGCACAATTGACAATTTAAGTGTCCCTCAGCATTTTTAATCATTAAAGAAAAGGTTTTGATTTGATGTGAATGGGGTGACCTCCTCTCCCTAACAAACCCTCCCCTATCCCTCCCCCCCCCCAAACTGTGAGCCAACACAAACGGCACATTCCTTGGAGAGCTTCTTCTGTTTACCTCTCGGCTGGCTTCAGACTTGGTGTCCTCTCCTTTCCTTAGCGGTTTCTGGCAGTTAGCACAGAATTCCTGCATGTCTATCACTTTAATCAAGAATGCAGGCCTACAGTCGGCCTTGCTGTATAACACTGCCATATAAATCACTCTGAATATCAGATGAACCTCACATTTTTTTGTATCAAATGTAATGGCGTAGGTTTTATTTCTTTTTTGCTTTCTTTCTTTTTATTATTTTGGATGAAGAGGTTACTTCCTAGAAATATCAAAAGGGGGCAAGCTTGCCCTCTTAGAAGTCTCCAAGAATTCTCTGGAATGATCCGTTTCTGGGAAGGCTAGTAGAATGGTGAATGCTGTTTTCTCAAAACACTTTGTTAACATGCCCTCTGACATCAACGTCAGTTACATATCGGCCCTCAAGTTTTGTGTGCAACCTGAAAAATATTTGTGAGGAGTTTCAGTGTAGTGCAGAAATGTTTTGGATTCTGAACCATATGTCATTATGGAGGCAGCTACTAAATTTCATTATTCATGTGTAATCTATTTGCACAATAACAAATACAAGTCCTTAATCCTTGATGTCCATATCAGGTTTTGCCCTGGTTATTGTCTATTGAATGTTGAATAAGATGCCACATTTCAAAATTAGGCATTATGTACATGATATAAAATTTGGTAACGCTTTACATTAAGTGCACCTTCATAATGCATTCATTATGCATTCATAGAACACTCAGTGCACGGTGCACCTTCATAATGCATTCATAGAACATTCATAAGCAGCATGCAAGTACACCTTAACATCCCTTAACAGCTTTAATATACATTAATAACACACATCACATGATTATACAATTATAATGTTTGTTATTATTATATAATATTTGCTATTAATGTATTTTACAGCTGTTAAGGGATGTTAGGATGTTGTTGTATACATGCATAATGTTTATGAATGTTTTATGAATACATTATGAAGGTGTACTGAACATTTTATGAATGCAATATAAAAGCATTAAAGAAGATGCAGTTAATGTAAAGCGTTACGTAAAATTGATAATATATATATATATATATATATATATATATATATATATATATATATATATATATATATAATTGGGTATTATGCAGAATGTATATACACACACATACATACACACACACACACATTCTTTATTTTTCCCATTCTGTGACAGTTCAAGAGTGGCACAGTTTCTATATATTTGGTAATGCATATTTAATTATCACTTATAGTTAAATGTCATTCATTTTACTTGGAGATGGGGGTTACCTGCAGCCTGTATACTACCAGTTAATGAACTGAAATAACCTCCCCACAGATTACACCAGGTCTACAACTGCCTAGACAGTTGGGTCTTCAAGAACTTCTCACTTCACTTTGCTAATTTGAACAAGGCTTTATTTTCATATTTGTCAGTCGCTAAACTGTAGCGTGGCTGTTAAACCTCTCGCAGGCCTAATTAGGGCAGCAATGTAAGCATTCATGGTCTAACTTTCATTCCTGGGTTAGAGGAGGTAATGGTGGCGCTGCTGGCAGTTTGCTTCTGGCAACCCTGAGCTCTTGCGGCTGCAGTATTAAGTGACTGCTGAAATTCATTGCTCGAGCAGCCGTTTCATATGTGTAGGTGACAACCAGCTTTCATGACACATGGATGTTCGCAACACATTTGCAAATCGTGGCGTTTCGTTATTCATTAGGTCACTCGTGTATCACGTGGAAACTCTAGTGTCAAGCAACATCATTTTCTGCTGTTTGTGATTTGAGTCAGGATTTGATAACTAGGTCATTAATCAATATGTTGGCCAGTGAACAGGAAGAATAATATGTTTAATATTTTCAATTCATGTTTTTCGGAGAACAATCCTCTCCTTCTTGATAGACCCTTTTCTAAATCGCTTGTGATAGTATTTTCTGGGAGATTTAACACAGCTAAATAGCTCCAAAGGGCTCAAATCTGAATTTATAACTGTGAACAGCTGCTTCTCTTGTTTAATTGGGGCCTTTCTAGTATAGCTATGGACTGGAATCACTGTTTGATTAAAATCAAGCATTATGATGCTGGAAAGAATTGTTCCTTCTTCTAGGTAATTACATTAAAAAAATTATTCAAGTGTTATTTTTACAGTAAAATAATATAAATAAAAAATAGCATTCTATGTAAGTTCAAATAAATATAACAAAGAACAGAGGATGTTAGAGGACCTTTTTATAGTGATAACTCTGTGTTTAATCCTGAGCTACTAGATATCAATTACTTAAAAAAATCAGCAAGAATTTATTGGATAATGGAATTCTGGTATTCCTTGATATTTGTAAATGTCAGTCATATGTTGTTACATTTTTAAGCCATGGGCAAATATCGCTGTTTGAGTAAACACCATTTCATATTATTGTGTATAATTCAGTGTTTGCTCTTCACATGCCAGCTACAGTATGTATTTATTTAACTTGAGTTAGACATTGACAATTTTTTCCAACAATTAGTTTGCACTTTGGACTGAAAAGTGATGGTTTAAACTCTCCTATTTTCTTAGAAGACAAAGCTCACATTCAGTCCTTTTTAAAAATCAGGTACATATAATAAGTCAAAAATGTTCAGTGTCAAAGAATAAAGTAATTCCACTACACCTAAAACAAGCTGCATGTTCTATCAAGTTAATTTGGGAGAGGCATGCAAAGTATCCCAGCCTCTGGGATGAGAAGAGCCTGGCGTTGTCCTTTTCTTTAGCCCATAACTTTTTTAATATTAGGATTACCTAGAAATAAAACACTCCTGTCTTCATTCCATTTCATGTAAATCTTTCAGCAGTTCTTCTCCTTCAGAAGCAGCCATAGGATAAGCAGGTAACAGAAGTGCCCGCTCAGAAAATGCTATGGAAAAGTACATAAATAACAGTTAAGAAGATAAACAGTGAAGTTACATGATTTGATTCATGAAGTGTCGGTTGTCTTGGAGTTAGAGCAGAAGATGTGAAACAGTGACCTTACTAAGTGTGTGAAAATAGCCGTGTGACCTCAGTTTTAGCAGAGGCTCCTTGGGGAGAGACCAGCGTCTAGGGGGGTTCCTGAGTCACAGAGCAAGCTCTGTTGCCACGTGAAAAAGTACAATCCTTGTGTGTGTGTGTGTGTGTGCGTGTGTACAAGCTGTCTGTCTTTGTGTCAGATGGTGGGTAGTAGGTTTTCATTGCTGTGCTAATGACACCGTCTCACTGGACTCCACTTCCTGTGTTTTGCCTTGCCTGTCTTAAGGTGTTCATCGTGGCGTCACTCACTATGTTTAGTTCACTTTAACTCCTTGGACAGTGATTCTCTTAAGGAAAGTTTATTCATAGAAACATTACACTATTGTTCATGAGGCACTGCCGGATACGTCGACGGTCATCTCTGGCATTAGAAAGTCGCTTCCACCCTCTACCTGGCTAGTTTTTGGTTGTTCCCAGTGTCTCCTGCTTCACATTGTTCTTATTATTATTGCAGATATACGCATCAGTGTTCAATGTTCAATTTTTGCCTGGTTTAAAAGTCTTTTACAAGTCTTTGAAAGTAAATAAAAGAAAGGTTTACAACATTTACAACACTGTTTCCAAAAAACAGGGAAGCTGTGTAAAATGTAAATAAAAGCAGAATGCAATGGTTTTCAGTTCATATAAACCCATATTTAATTGAATATACAACAAAGACAACATATGAAATGTTGAAACTGAGAAATTGTATTATTTTACGACAAATATAAGCTCAATTTGAATTTGATGCCAGCAACACGTTTCAAAAAAGTTGGGACAGGGCCCTGTTTACCACTGCGTTGCATCATCTCTTCTTTTAACAACACTCTGTAAATGTTTGGGAACTGAGGAGACCAGTTGCTGGAGTTCTGAAAGCGAAATGTTCTCCCATTCTTGCCTGTTATAGGATTTCAGTTGCTCAACAGTCCAGGGTCTCCTTTGTCATATTTTTTCATTTCATGATGCACCAAATGTTTTCAGTGGGTGACAGGTCTGGACTGCAGGCAGGCCAATCTAGCACCGGGACTCTTCTACTACAGAACCATGCTGTTGTAAATACGCGTGGAATGCGGTTTGGCATCGTCTTGCTGAAATATACAAGGCCTTCTCTGAAAAAGATGCTGTCTGGAGGGCAGCATATGTTTCTCCAAAACCTGCATATGTCATTCAGCATTAATGGTGCCTTCCCAGATGTATTAGCTACCCAAGCCATGGGCACTAATGCACCCCCATACCATCACAGATGCTGGCGTTTGAACTGTCCACTGATAACAAGCTGGACGGTAACTCTCCTCTTTAGCCCGGAGGACACGGCATTCCTGATTTCCAAAACGACTCTGAAATTTTGATTCAACAGAAATTTGACCACAGGATAGTTTTCCATTTTGGAGCTTGGCTCCAAAGAAGTTGGTGGCATTTCTGGATCATGTTTAGATATGTTTTTTCTTTTCATGGTAGAGTTTCATCCTGCATTTATAGATGCAGTGACAAACTGTGTTCACAGACATTTGTTTTCGGAAATGTTCCTGAGCCCATGCAGTGATTTCCACTGTGTCTGTTTTTCATGCAGTGCTGCCTGAGGACTAGAAGATCACAGCTATCCAATATTGGTTTTCAGCATTGTCCTTTGTGTAGAGAGATTTGTCTGGATTCTCTGAATCTTTTAATGATATTATATACCATAGATGATGAAATTCCCAAATTATTTGCAATATATTACATTATTCTTAAATTGTTGCACAATTTGCCCACACAGTCTTTCACAGAGTGGTGAACCTCTCCCCATCTTCACTGCACAGAGACTCTGCCTCTCTGGGAGGCTCTTTTTATACCCAATCATCTCACTGACCTGTTGCTAATGAACTTCATCAGTTGTGAGATATTCAAGCAGGTGTTTTGTTTTAACATTGTGCAGCTTTTTCCATCTTTTGTGCCCCTGTCACAATATGTCGCTGGCATCAAATTCAAATTGAGCATATATTTATCATAAATTTCTTGGTTTCAACATGTTATATGTTGTCTTTTATTCTACTTAAATTAAACTTGGGTTTATGCAAATCATTGCATTCTGTTTCTATTTACAGTTTACACAGTATGCCAACTCTTTTGGAGACTGGGTTGTGTAATTTAAAAGAAGACATACCAAATAGTGGGATTTAGGAAATATAAAATGGTCATTGAAATAATATGGGAAAGATGGTTTAGCTAATCAGGAATTTATATAAAATACACATTGTTATTATGAATTGCTGCGTATAATATGTTGTTTGTGGCTATTTCACTGCAAATTCCTGTTTATAGCCTCACCATTCCTGTCATACAGAATCTATATAAATGAAGGCATACAGAAGTTCCACATTGTTTTGGAAATAAAAATATGTAGGCCATTCAGTCTGACTTCTTCAGGGTGCAGTTTTTTTAAGACAGAAAAGGTTACTTTCTTGATTACATCTGTGTTGTGTTTGGGAGAATAATAGACCTTTCAGAAGTGAACTGAAAACCATCAGTTGGTGTTGCTTCAGAACCCCTGAATTAGTTGTAAAAGTTCAGTGACATTAAATAACTGGCATGCCGATGGCATCCCCTGTCTGAGCCATCAGACACTGACATTATGGAAAGATCAATAAGCAGTATCACTGGTTTTTACTTCATCTCTAAAGAAAACTCCACCACTCTTCATTTTTAATGGAAAGGCAGTGACATAAAATGCAATTTGAAATGCAATTCTATTTTAAAGATTGAAAAGCATGCAAAGTAGTAGTACTAATCGGGGAAGGTCCTCTTCATGTCACCAGTCATAAAAGCCTGAACAATTCAAAGAAATTTCCACTTGGGTACAAATACAAGCTACAAATTATAAGGCAGCATTTTGCCATACATCTTACATCTTACAATATATTTTGGTAATATTTTGGTAATATATTTGATCAGTATGAATTTTGGTGTTTTTAATTTTTAAAGAAGATATATGTAAAAAATTTAGAAATTATGTGGTTTAAAGACAAAAACATTTTGTTCAGGATTCAGAATTATATGTGTATTAATGAATAACCGTCATGTCATTTCTATCAGTTTGCATTTCAAGAATGTTCTGGCATTCCACGTTTATAAGAGAAAATCAAGTTGTAAACTAATTAATTATTTTTTTGTATACAGATAAATATTCGCATAATACATATTGTTATTTTCTGGTACTAACCAGCAACCATTTTGGTGAAGACAAGACAATGGGCCAGTTTCCCAGTCAAGGATTAAGCCTAGTCTTGGACTAAATTGCAGTATCAATGGAGATTCACCATTGAAACTCAAAGCTAGTCTAGGCTTAGGCTTAATCCTTGACTGGGAAACTGGCCAAATATGTTTAGTGTTTGGGCAGCTTTTAGTGCAGCTGATTGAGATACATTAATTACTAGCAGCCATGTCATTTGACAGGAGTGGGCTGCAGCATAAGCGTCTGGGCTCGATTTCGTGGTACACATTTGTTTGTGAAGAATTTGCAGTTTCTTCCTGTGTTTCCATGGGTTGCTTCTGAAGATACATGGATGATTAATCCTTTATCCAAAAAAAAAGTTGATTTAACTTTACTAATGCATTCCTTTTACCTCAGAGGTCGGAACTCTTAGCTGGCAATGACATCACACACAAGTTAACTGTGTTCCAGTACAGCAAGTCAAAAAGCCGTTTAGCAATACCAGGGACCTGTTTCAAAAAGATTTCATGCTTAGCCGGATAATTTGCCGGATTTAATTTACTCCAGTTTATATGCCCCTTATCTCCGTTCACTTACGTTTAGCCCAGAGTAACTTAAATCTGACAAGTTATCTAGGTAAGCAAGAAATCCTGCTTTGAAATAGGCCCCAGTTTTAGCCTGGGTAATTGTTAGCAATATCAATTGATAACAAAACATTTTGTGGGTATTTTGCGCATAAAAACACAGTAGCAGCACGTCCACAGACAGCAGTTAGACAGTACTGTATGTACGACCAATGTAATGAGCCACAAATAAAACACGAGTGATAATAAACAGTGTAATACTGTACTACAGGTTTCACTTCTGTTGATAAAGGACGTAGCCATCTTGAATTCTGAGGTAGGAGTTGTGTCGATTCCTTCGACTTCATGAGTCTGAATTCCGACTTCAGGAATAACTTGGAATTTACGAGTTATGAGTTCAAATGAAACGCAGCATAATACAAAGGGTATATTGGTGACTATGAACAGTTTGACATAAAATTTACAATGTAATGTTTTTTTGAGGGGGTGGCTAAGCAGCTTAGGACTGTGGGCCCGTGATTGGAAGATCTCCAGTTCAATCCTGAGGCCGGCAGATGGATATTGCCATTGGGATCTTGGAAAACGCCCTTAACTACATGGTTGCTTTCACTTGGACAAATGTTGAGACTCAGTAATTCTTTATTGCTGTAATATGAGCCATGTATTAAAATCAAACGTCCAAAA